>NW_022707798.1:306782-332717 GCF_011630105.1 Anneissia japonica | reverse complement strand
ATATTTCCTCTATGGTATAGTGTGATCATTCACATTTACTTAAATTTCTGAATTAAGCCATTTGCGCTCATTATGAAGGCAACTAATTTCACTTTCATGACTAAAAACTCATGAGATAGGAATTCAAACGGTTGACTCTGGAATATAATCACATTAACTAGCAAGCTACGGCGCAAGATGTAGAATTTTGTTTATGTTAATAACATACGGCAGCTTAAAAAAAGAGAAAAGAAGTTTACTATGATATGTCAATCGGATAATTTTTCTTCCCATCCAGGGATTTTCTTCAGGGCTGGATCAACGTCATGATAAAGTTCCGGATCGATTTGGTGGAATCTTAACATTTTCCTTGTAAACAGATATACAACCCATCGAATTAGTTAAATATAACAAAAACAAAAGTTAAATCCTCCTCGAGATAAGAAATTCAATTACTTTGATTTATTTCACCATTCGTGTCTGATCGAGTGTGCGCAGAACGTCACTTGTTTATGTTCAGCCCTGAAGACTTTTCGTTCATCGAATTTTACAACTCCTAATACGATTGACCTGTCGATTTTGACATATATCATACGTAATATGACCCATATTACTTCCATCACCGATAAACTCAAGAAATACTTCGACTTTAGTGCAATTTGATTTTCTGCGATTGATTTAGCACGGATCCACGCCGAGTCTTCGTCAACGAAATCCGTCTCTAAAAGTTCAACGAGAAATTAATTAGCGAAAACATACAGAGACGAGAATATGTATCAGTAAAGCATTGAGTAAACATGATCAGATTCATGAAAGTCAGTCTTCCGTACGTGTCTTCTGTTCTCACAGTCCACAGTAAAGATGCATGTCACAAGTTATCGTATTGACTGAAAATGTATGGCATTTTACACGTAATGAATATGATATTAACACTGATTGATAAGCTTGCTTGCTTTGATGTTAAACCATCAAGATTCGCTCAGATTTTAAACTCTAAAGTCATAGAAAAAGGCCTATTAAAAATTCAGTGAGAAATATGAATGTTTCTTGCAACATTGTATAGGACAGCAAATACAAAGCGGGTTCGTGTACCCTGGACAAGGGATACAGTGTCGGGAATCGTCTCCCGTTTGATGAACAATTTATTTACTAAAATCTTGCGACTCGTACACCACCATTGGGGTAGACACAACCATCTTTATGGGGAAATTGGCAGTGACGTATCTGTGTCTTCAAAAAGGGGGGGGGGGGGGGCTGATGAAGGCGCGAAGGTGGAGTGGTGGAGCTACCGTACTCGATGATTAATGGGGCGCCAAGTCGCAAATAAGGCGATTTTTATTTTTAACTACTTGAGCGTGATAATTCTGCTTCGGACATTTTCAATGAAAGAGACTGGGCGAGGTTTTGTTGAGGGGGGGGGGGGTCGTGTGGTGGGGTTCCCTGGATACGCCGCCGGATATTGGGTCAGATTTAATGTATATCTTTTCTCAGTTAAATGATGGTGTGTAATAATCATATTGTTAGGAATAGGGACGGAGGAGAACATCGTCATCGTACACAACATTGCCGCCCTACTTTCTCGTAACAAGTTTAAAAAACAAAATTTATATAAAAGATATAATTAGAATAAAGGCCTGCCCACATAATGCCATACACCTCTACGTGTTATTTTATACACACTTGTCAATACTACTAAGGTATTCATCTTATTTTATTATTGCTCAATAACACTTCGACTTGTTGGTGTTCGAAAATTACTTTAAAGTGACTGAAGAGCATTGGTAAAGAAATGTTTGAACACGATGGAATGGAGGCGAATCTCCGAGCATGCATCTATTGTAATAATCATTTTTAACACTTAAGCATAACGATACTACGGGGGCGTGTGTTTAAACTTTCATGCTTTAAGTAGTCCTTGTTTTCCCCATGATGATAACGATAAGAAGTGATAATACTTACGAACATGATGGTGGTCATGTTAATGATCAGTTTGAGTAATTATTAGTACTGATGGTGATGTTATGATAATGATGGTGATAATGACTATGAAAATATTCATGGATGTGATAGCGGTGGCTATGGTGAGCTGCATGAAAATGATGATGACGATGTTGATGATGATGATGATGATGATGATGATGATGATGATGATGATGATGATGATGATAATGTTGATAACAATGGCAAAGAAAAGGAGATGATAATGATGGTGTGACTATAAAGATAACAGGGCTAATGATGGTGATGATGATGATGATGATGATGATGATGATGGTTTTGAGTAGGACGTGATGACGGTAGTGGATGATGATGATAATGCAGGCTGATGATGGTGATGATGGCGGTAGTGGTGGTGGTGGTTGTGATGATGATGATGATGATTTTTAGTAGGACGTGATGACGGTAATGGATGATGAATTTAATGCAGGCTGACGATGGTGATGATGATGATGGCGGTAGTGGTGGTGGTAGCGGTGATGATGATGATGATGATGATGATGATGATGATGATGATGATGATGATGATGATGATGATGATGATTTTGAGTAGGACGTGATGACGGAGTGGATGATGAGTTTAATGCAGGTTGACGATGGTGACGATGATGATGATGGCGGTAGTGGTGGTGGTTGTGATGATGGTAATGATGATGATGAATAAAATTCTTATGAAATCAATTCTTATTTATCTAATCTTATAATTAAGAAGCTCCTAGTGATAGACCTTAAATGCCACATTTTTACACCGGCATACAACATTCTTCCCCCTCCCGAAATGGTACCAATCATGACAGGGTCAACAGCAGGCCGAGAGCAATTTAATTACCACGAAGCATCCGAGTTCATTCGTGCATGGATTAACACAGCCACTAATTGAAAGTTCTGCAATATTTGATTTTGCAATTATTCGCATTGTGTTTGTACACGAGCCCGCGGTAAATTGCAGTTCAAGTCAACAGATCATGGTTCACAAAGTCTCACTCTAGTCAAGGTTGTGTAGGTATCACTCTTAGCTTGTTTGTATTCTTGAAATTGAGATGCGATGTACTCGCTAAATACGATTAATTGTAGAATAATAAGGGATATGTGTATATAATAAATCTTGCGTATTGGTCCATGAAACACATCAATGGAATGTTTGTTGACAATGTATAAAAGGAATCTATGATAGATAGCTCTATATAAATATTTAGTCCTATCTTTCTATATATAGGGCCCTACACTGAATGGAATATAGGCGTATATCCAGGCTGTACATACATACACATATATAGGCCTATGTATATTTTTATTTTATTTCATTTTTGTTATTCATTTCGGCAATAACAATACAAAATCGATATAAAAATGCATAGTTTGGTGTTATGATCAACATTTTTAATTTTACAGTATTTCCACTATCAACGTATTTTTTGTTATAAAGTAAAGTCTCATACCAATACTTAAGGTTATTGCGTGTACCTCGTAAGTATACTATGGTCACTGACGGGGATATAATCTTTCTTTGTCTAAATTCATGATTACTACGTTAACCGAAACAGATAATTAGTGTTTTTGGTGTTCAAACAGTTAATGAGGCCTAATTTATAAGTTTGCAGAAATCGGTTCAATACGAGACCAGATTTTGTAGTTTTGACGATAATATTGACATTGTCACGCATACGTAAGCAGCTAAGCATAGAAATTAGCCTTTAAGAGGAGTTGGTTTCTTTCACGCATTCGTTAATGCACTAATGCCGCTATCGCTAAGGCGAGCCGTCATATTTGAATCCGTTAATTCATCATGTTGTTATAATATCGTCTTGTCAACTCATTGACTTCATGGTATGTTTATTGTGTCATCGTTTGTAATAGATTACACTAGGCCTACATGTCTTCCTACCGTTGATGTGGAAGATGTTCCCATGTATTATTTGAAGTGGCACTCTTCCGACTTTGTATTTTTGATTGGCTTAGCTCTAAGCATTTTCATCTCCACCCATGTTAACTTGAGCTATCGATGATATGATTGGTTGTAATTCAGCGCAAAACCAACGCGTGCGTAACTATAAGCCGTGACGGAACGCTAATCAAGCACAAAACTACAAAACTTTATTATGATGGATAAAGAGAGAGAAAGAGAGAGAGGGCAGGGGTGGGGGGAGAGGAAGGACACAATACTTGGCATTAAGATTTACGCGATTTATGTTTCCCAATTGCTACCGCTCTGTCTTTATTTTCAATTCGTCGTGGGGCGGACGTTGTTGCTCCGACGATAGTTTTCGAGACGTAGGCCTAAATCTACTATACATTTTTAATACCATAGCAGTGATTCATGCGATTGCTAGCAAGTTAAACCAGGGAGGTATACTCCCTGGTTAAACATGGATCTCAATTGTCCTGGGAAGGTGATTTGTTTTGTTCGTGAGAACAAATTTGAAATATAGCATCTTGCAACAATGAAGTCGGTGGCAACCAAATAAAAATTCAATTAAAATGCTATAACCAGATTGTTTGTCCTTAAATTGTTGACGCAAATCAATTTTCACATGATTATGTTATCCAACACGTATCCTGCAAATAATGTTTTTTATTGCTAGGAAACAGAAGCACTTGTGAGAATGTCCTTGATTGATTTATCGATTGATTGATTTACTGTATTCAGTGGAATAGTGTCTATAACACTTTACTACCCTCTGAAAGTCTGAGACCTTCTGTCTAAAGCAAAATATATTAAAATAACAGACATGAAACGTTAATCATGTATTATTGTGATTTAAATTTTTAGCATTAATGCGAAATTTGGTTCCTCTTTACAGTAACATATAAAAATGCATAAGCCTATAAAAGAAAATGAAGTTCATATAAAGATAAGAATTGAATTTATGATTAATCCAATTTTTATTCTTTTTATATTGTAATCTTTGCACATAGGGCCTAGTGTATTGCTATACGGTACTAACTTTGAAACGTAACAGAAGAGGAAATTCAAAATGGCCGCCGCCAAAATATTGGATTTTTATCAATAATCTTCATATCTACAGCACCTAGCACTGTCATTTAAAGGTCTTTACCTATGTTTTCAATATCAGGGAGTATTATGCAGTGATCATAAATTATATCAGATGGCCGCCATATTTGATTACAGGATGGCTGCCAAAATATTGTTATTTTTGTCATTACCGGTATCTTCATATCAACAGTAACGTAACATAGTCAATCACACCTTTAACCATGTTTTTAATATCATAGAGTATCATATATATATATATATATATGTGTGTGTGTGTGTGTGTTTTTGATCTACTTGTTTATTATATGATGCAAAAACGCTTCTAGACTCTACATAATTTCATTTATGCTAAAGTTATCTATATACTTTTCTTAATTTTTCTTGATTTTTCTTTTATTTCTTTTCACTTTCTCCATTATATTCATTTTATATACTTTTTTATTTCATTTCCTTTCCAGTTTTTTCTTTTCCTTTCCGTTCTTTATTATTCTTTCTTTAATTTTCTTTTCTGTTTCTTTTCCTTTCAAATATTTACATATGTTTATATATCATTTGAAAATGATAATTAGCCATCTCATAGACATGAGGTCTATTCGATATTAGTATTCGATATTAGTGTCTTCACACCATTAATTTGAATATTTGATTTATGTTTACATAATTTCATTTATGCTAAAACTAGCTTTAATAGAGATGATGTTTAATATCTGCATCTATCTCTCTCCCCAGGGAAGATTGGATGATAGAGTAGACTCAAAATTGAAGAGGTTTTAGGTTTTAATTCAAAGAAAATACCACTATGGCACTTGCCACCTAATTTTCGCCTCGGATTTTTCACTAGAGGATATTTTTTCCATCCAGCTATTTTTCCAGGCTATTTCTTGAGGCTGTTTTCCAACTGCTATTTCCTCCGGCTATCTTGTCCCAGTATTTTCCATTGTATTTTTCCTCCTAGTTTTCCAACTGAATGTTTTCATCAGTTTATCTATTGTGTAAGGCGGAACACATTATTTGTTTATGATTTTGTTTTTGATTTGTAAGGTTACATCATAAATGTGTGCCGATAATAAAAAGCCTTATCCAATCAATTAACTGATTGACTCTTGATGCATTTGAAATACTAATGAAGCCAAAAGACTCATTGTAGAAACGTGATTTTAAAAAAGTTTGCTTCCGTGTTCACAAAAAAAAAAACAGGAAACCTCTTTTTAACATTGAGTACGGTACTCTTTTGGACAATAAATAACACACCTATTTCCTGGTCGGTCTATATATCCTACTTATGTTTTGCTGCATCAGGTGTTAACTCACAAGCTGATCTATATGATATTCAATTGGTGTGATATGTGCTGTAAATATGAATACATAGGCTAAAATTAATTATTTTGGCGGTCATATTAAATTTCAAGATGGCGCCATTTTAAATTTTAATATGGTGGTCTTCTGACATAATTTCTGATGTCTGTATAGTAGTCCCTGATAACATGGGCAACAGTCTTTGATTGACAGTGGTAGGTACACATGTAGATATGAATATTGACAAAAATATCATTAATTTGGCTGCCATCTTGAAATCCAATAGGGCGGCGCCATCTGACATAATCTCTGATGATTGCATTAAACTCATTGATATTGAAAACATGGATAATGATCTTCAATTGGCAATGACATGTGCTGTAGATATGAATATATTGGTTTAAAAATCAATTATTTTGGCGGCCATATTGGATTTTAAGATGGCGGCCATTAGGAGGCGTTATTTTTTGGGGTCTTTTTTTTAATGAACTTTAGGTGTCATAGTATCACTATGGGAAGTTTCATGCTTTCTTCCAGAAGTGCACGATTCTACCTGAAATTCAACCTTAGCCGCTCTACTACGGAGACCTATGGGTATACGTGCTGATCTAAACCCCAGGCATGAATCGCTACATAGATTACAACTTATATAAAATATCGTAAACCAATACTTTCGAAATAGTGCATTAAAAACAGATATATTTACAGTACCCTTTCATTGCCACATTACTTGTGAATTTTCTACATTATGTTTCCTGTAATTTAGCCGCGAATTGAATTTGATATTTGTGTTCTTTTACACATTTTAAGATAGTGACGCCAGCAGATGTAAACTTGATGTTTTACTCTGTCATGCCCTTGACGACAGCACAACCTCTCGGGTATATTAATGATAATCATATGGCGTGATAAAACATAATGAAATAATAACATTGCTATTAGTTTATTCGTTCATCTAAACAGATTATATGAGCTCCAATTTAAATGTCAATGTTCAAATGAACACACTTTATATGTAAAAATGGTTTCATGTAGCAGATTATATTGGGTAACTTCGGCGATAGAGTAGACATATGCTATGTTCTGCAAGCCAACAAAAAATGGGAAAAAATATCACCAGAACCATTCAAAAATAGATATCGATATCAATAAATGCATTATGTAATAATGGATTCCTGCTGTTGGAAGCGATCCCGGGCAGCTAATACTGCAACAGTGGATGGGGAATATATAATGATTATGATGAATAATGATAATGATGATGAAGATGATGATGATGAAAATATGATGATGGAGATGGTGATGATGAAAGTGATGATGGTAATGCTAGGAAGTAGAGTGATAGTTTATCGCTGGCAAATAATCAGTGGCGAATCCCGAAGGACGGGCACGCCCACCCGTTTTGTCTAATATTTGAGACAATGCTACCATGATTATGACAATGGCGATGAGAACGAAGGTGTCGAGTACGATGATGCCTACTGTACAACGACTATAATAAAGATAATTTAAAAAAAAAAACCAATAATATTATTACTATTTTTATTATTATCATTATTTATATTAATAATGATAAAAATAATATTTATATAAATATAATAATGATTCTGTGGAAGACAAAGCACAGTGCGATATGTCTATGAATGATATGATTTTCAATGTTCGAAGCGATCTTGGACACCCTATACTGCAACTATGGATGTGGAAACAGATGATGATGATGATTATGATGAGTAATGACGGAGATGATGATGACGATGATATGATGGCGACGATGATGATGATGATATGATGATGATGAAGATGATGATGAAGACGATGATGATAATGAGATGATGAATACGGTGATGATGACGATCGAAAATGATGATAATAATTATAATTATAGCAACTGTAATACCAACAGTAATAACGATAATAATGATGATGATAATAATAAACATGATGATGATATTAGTACGAATGGTGATTAAAATGCAATGGAAGCATAGTCCATTTTGGCCGTCTTGTGATCACCGTTGCAATATTATAAATCTATTAGCCTGTATTGCTTTTTGTGCGAGAAAGACAATGATACTACAGCCCCACATGGAAATATACGGTACGGTACCCGTTGATACGCCACTCAATATTCCACGTCTCAGCCTAAAATTATCATTCATTTGTAACTAATTTATTTCAATTAGGCGAAGTAGGGTAGGGTGGAATAGCCATAAACGTGATTTATGTAATTACTATGTCAAAAAATATATAACTCGTAGCAAGCTAAGTCGTATTCCGCTGGTGTCGCGATATTACACTATAACGTGATAAGGCTCGTTAAAGGATTTTAACATTTGTACGTGTGGGTAGATACCGTACGTGTGTTGATGGGTTGCGTGCGTCTTTGTGCTTCTTTAAATGTGCAAGGATAAGTTTTTTGTCACGATGTTAAGGTATGGGATGCGCCACGTTATTATTATAAATATAGACCTAGACCTATAATAATAATAATAATAATAATAATAATAATAATAATAATAATAATAATAATAATAATAATAATAATAATAATAATAATAATAATAATAAATAAACAATAATAGAATAAATAATAATAGAATAATAATGATGGTGATTATGATGATGTTGATAATTATTATGTTGGATATTAATAAACATTAAATGTTAGGTTGAGCTGGGCCTAAGTAGGTAATTAGTATGAGTGATGTAATTTTTGTTAAGTCTTGTGGATAGAAGTGGTAACGATGACAGCCGATGAGTGGACAATATCATAGATAGTGCCTAGTAGTAGATGTATCCACCGCCAGTAATGTTGTAAATAATTTATTACAGCGCTATTGCATTCAGCTACTTTTGAATGGTAGGCCCTACGTACCGGTACCGGCGTAGGTGTGAGAGACAGGGTATGTACCGTACTAAAGGAGGGCATGTATCAATACACGTACGTGTATGGCGGTGTGTGCGTGCTTATGTGTATGTGTAATTGTGTGTGTTACATTATTATTTGAAATGTACGATGTACAATATTAATCCATTAGTAACACTGATGCAAAATCACGTGCACGATGAATGTAGACGGCAATTTGCATAAATTGCGCAGGGATTTCATCACTGCTGCGTATTAATGTGCAGAATAATCATCATTAGTAATGGAAATCATTAGAGAAGATAGATACTCCGAATATTTCTATAACTTGCTGCTTCTTTCGTATACAATTTGCCATGATTCATCTTAATAATTATATACATTTTGTAGTGATTGGTGGCAGTCTTTACGCTGCAGGATGCTGGTTGTTGCTGTGGTTGTCTGCATGTTGCGAAAATGTCGAATTTGTACGAGGTTCAGATAGCGGACGGTATTGAGTACGGTACTAGCAAAGGGAGGGGTGGGTGGCGTCAAATGTAATATTGATGAAAATATTGTGAGGGTTGTGGCTAATGTAGTCGGTGTCGAGATTAGGGACAACGGAAGAGCCGGAGTTCGACGGAGAATGAAAGGTCATTATTTACCGTACATGATGCTTAAAAACGCATATTAAATAAATTACGATACTTTTTAAAATTGTAATTAGACAAAACAAATAAGACAACCGCTATAATCGTTCGAAGCTGATGGTACAGTAAGCCAGAAAAGCTGCTTCAGATACCATTGTTAGCAACCGCTTTATTGTCAATTAAATTTTAGAGATCATATAAATCACAAGTTTTGCGCCTGTATGTGGGTGCATACTTGTCATCAAAATGTGACAAATGACAAAAAAGGGGTACAATAGTGCAGACTGAACGTATGAAGACAATGACGACATGAGTTTGCTCACCTTTGAAACTGAAGATCAAATGTTTTTTTTTTATGGTGATTGATACACATTGAAACGGATAGTCTGTTATGTGCTTGTTGCTCTTATCTTAACCTCTGACCTACAGCTCAATTGAGGTTCAATGACAAATTGTCGTGTTCTCTAATTTATGATAACGTCTGTCTCTTATACACATCTAGATGTGTATAAGAGACAGATATGGTACTTATATTCTTTTTATTGTATTAGGATAATAATATCGTGTATTTAATGTGTTACCATAAAAGCATTAGGCCTACTCATTTATTTAAGCCTTGTGAAATATAACACAATTATAATTCAAGTAGCGCCTATATATGATTTATTGAACAAGTGCGTATGAAGCTGCATTCACGTCGGATCCGAACCGAAATTCGGACCGCGTTTCCAATGCGCTGAACGCCAGCGTCTCTATTCTCGGTAGGCCTTCTGATCCGAAAATGCGAATTCAGTGTGAACACACCTATAATGACGCTTCAAACTAATATAGATGTACTAGGCATAGGCCAACTTTTTTGCTGCAGCAGTATCACATTGGTTGTCAAGGACTTCCGAATACAAACTGAAAATGTGAACTTAGTATTACTAAATGATACTACATTGATAAATACAAATTTGCGAGACCATAATCTCTTATTTCATTCTGACGGAAATCGCCAACAATACCGAATGCTTACGCGCGTCATTGACCATTACGAATATCATATTATACTCACAATTGGCAGCGCAATACAAATATACAAATTATGAAACGGTCAGCTCAACAGCTCGGATCGACAAAATTGTAGCCTTGAGATAATCTACATCCCGAAGACAAATGGTCACAGGCTATAAATGTACAATGCATTACAATGAGGACGATTTGAATTAAATTCACTGAATGTCTGATGAGAACGATTAATGGTTCGTCTGGCTTGGACACCTTCGCCGAGACGGTGACGCAATAATGAGTAGCGCTCTGAATCAATGACGTCATCGTTCCAAGTTTTATGCGTTCACAAAATTGTACTTAGGCCTATAGCGATTTTTATATTTCAAATTTTGTTTTCTTTTGTATGTCGTCAGGATTGAGAAACAAAATATATATAAAAAAATAAATAAATAAAAACAAAAATGAAAAGTTATGGATAGATCAGAAAGGATTGTGTTATTTATTTATTCATTCTATCATTGATTGATTAATTCGTCATTTGATCTATCTATCTATCTATCTATCTATCTATCTATCTATCTATCTATCTATCTATCTATCTATCTATCTATCTATCTATCTATCTATCTATCTATCTATCTATCTATCTGTCTATCTATCTATCTATCTATCTATCAATTCATCCATCTATTCGTCCGTTCCTCCGTCCGTACATCCATCCTTCACCACTTCATCCATCCATCTATTCGTTCGTTTACGTTCATTCGTTCATTCATCGATTGATCCAACTCATCCATCCATCCATCCATCCATCCACCCACCCACCCACTTTTTAATCTATCCTTCTATCCACCCACTCACCCACTCTTGTATCCTTCCTTCCATCTATCTATCCATTCATCCACCCATCCATCCCTTCATTCATTCATTCGTTCATTCATTCGTTAATGTTTTCATTCATTCCTTCATTCATTTCATTCATATAATTCATCCATCCGTGTGCCCGAAAACCTATCACGATAAACATAAGGTGGCATCAGTATAGCAACGAGTTGACAACGTTCAAAATATCTCGTTCACAAGACATTTATGATAACGTAAACTATGAGGCAACGACCATGATAATGATGACGGGTAGTCAAAGGCGCAGGTAGGTTGCCACAATGCCGTCGAAGACGAATCAGAGATTGCCGACGACGAGCGGGACAAATGAGAGCAATTTATCAACAATCACTTATAATTAGACAAGAAAAATACTCTGCAGCAGCGCAGCGTTTAGCGAATTTACAAACAGAACGATTTATCTCCGACTGCATTACTATCAACAACGCAAGGAGGAGAGAGTTACATTATCGATCCTATTCCGCTCATTTCCCGAAAACAAAAGTTGCGGCCTGCAGGTACATATCTATTAGTAGTTCAATTTTCTGTTAGACGAGCTGATTCATTCCATTCATATTTTGCGGTACCGGGTTGCATTGATCTGGAGCCTATGCTATTTGGCTTATTATGTTGTTTTAACCCAAGCCGCTCTGCTTGTTAGGGCGAAAATTAGTGGTCATATTTCATCGTATGATAGATTGTTGAGCTGAAGTACCGAATCACGATCGATATAGGTGATGCCACAGCCGATAAACAATTGCAAGGATAGGGTCACAGTTGTAACTGACGCCTGATCCATTGTTCTTTGAACATTTATACAATATTTTATGTTCTTTATTCCAACAACACTGTATTTACCTTTCTTTGATAACAAATAAATAGGCCTATACATATATATATATATAATGATAATAATAATAATAATAATAATAATAATAATAGTGCTGAAATAGGAACATGTTGTAATAATCTTATCAAGCATACCTCATCAACAAAAGTTCCTTTATTTGAGTCGTATAAAAAAATTGTCTGGCGGGATTCGAACCTGAACCTCTCGCTGTCAACGGGCGTATCATATTAGACCACAGAGACGTACGGTATACGATGCGTGCAGTTCTAAGCCCCCAGGCACTTTCTCTCATATAACTTACTGAAACGCTGTGGCTAAGCTAGAAAAGCTTATAGGTCGCAGCTGGGAAATCATAATAAATAATATTCCTATCAAGAGTGCTGCGTATGCACCGTACACTAAAAACAAATAGGTAAATAATAATAACAGTGCTCAAATAGGAAAATGGCGTAATAATCTTATGAAGCATACGTATAGCTCATCCACGAAAGGTTCCTTTAATTCAGTTGTATGAAAACATGTCTCTGATGGGATTAACCAGAAACCTCTCGCTGTCATGGCGAGTATCATATCCATTATTATCGCTGAAATTATCACTGAAGATTATAAATGAAGAGGGCGTGTTAAATTTATCTTTGTAGGGCTTGTCACAATCGAGCATTACTAGCTACACCGCAAATGCCAACAGAGAGTTTACAACAAAGCTCCGATGACGTAGTTGATTATTAAGCGTCTACATGGGCTATACATAAGGCCTATGTTTGAGTTCCAATTGGAGGGGGGGGGGGCATTAAATCAAATTGGATATGTTATCCATATCTGAAATCAAATTGAATTAATTCTTTATAAATCTTCGCCTACATATAACACGAAGGTACATCCTAAGATTATTCCATACATTGAGTATTTTATCGTGATCATAAAATGGGTGTTATCTGACTCGAAGGAGCGCCGTATGTAAGCCAAGGTCTATTATACGATATTAAAACTTGTCATCACATACGCGTTACGAATCGTGAATATCTCACATTCTTATATTCAATCTCCAATAACTCCACGATTCAATGTTCAACAAAATATTGTACCGGTATTATTTTTAGAATCACTAAACTAGTCTCTCGTGAATTCTTTATGATTGTATTTTTTTAGAGAAAGTCATTAATCGAAATGGGTGTAATATTCTTACCTATGCGTGATATATCAAATCAGGAAACTTGATCTCTGGGTATCGCATACGCATAATATGAACGCAAATCAACCCATAAGGACAACGCATGACGTACTGAGTGTTAACGGATTAAAACACGTACACAAATCGTCTGAATAACGCCATTCGGCTATTCAATTTAGAGGCATTGAAGTTAGTTTTACATCACACTGTAAACGCAGGTGAGGTACGATTTGCGAGTTAATATCATCAAGGAGGAGGAAAGTTTATACCTCCTTGATATCATCAATTTCAACTACTGTTATAGTCGAAAATCTACGTGAACGATACCATCGCAGACAGAACCTGGTAAGATGGTAAGACCCTCGAGACATTTTTTTTTTATATGTTGCGCAACTGATTTGTCTAAGACACAAAAATGTGTTCGACGAAAAACTCGGGAACGGTCAATGAGAGGCATATTTTATTTCTGAATGCAGGGTTTAAAAATTTTCCCCAGTTTGTAATATGCAAAAATCTTTATCTTATAAACCGTTCCCAAATTTTTCGTCGAACACCGTTTTGTGAAAAATCAGTTACAGCATATCAAAAAAGTATTGATATGAGCATGGCTTCAAAAATAACATAAGAGGATGTTTTTTTCCCTGAAACGGAATATTTCTGTTTGCTACAACCAATTTAAATTACTAGTTATAGGTTGTTGCCCTGGAATATGAAGAAACGATTGAATTTACACTTTATGCAAATAGATCCTATAATTTTCACCACATAAAATTCGTTAGACATACCGGCACTCTGTTGAATCCCATTGAGCCGCTAATGTCTGCATTTTATTCCCTTAATACTGGGAAAATAGTTTTACTTTTTAATGTAATATTTTAATATATTGATATGATAACCATTTCGATTATTACTCTTCAGCGAGTTTCCAGTCTACACGTTTTCTATGAATAATCATCGGAGCTGTTAGCATTAACCGTACCTGGTCTGGAGGTTGATGGATATGAAAGGGTTCGTCGAATTTCACTGGTGATTTCATCTCCCATCCATTATTCCCGTTGGATATAAACTCGTGGCCTTAATCCGGGATTTAGAATATCATTGCTAGGTATTGGTAACTGTCATAGATCATGTTATTATTAAAGTCATGGGGGATTACCCTTGTATATCTAATCACGAAGAAGAGCAAAATGTAAGAAACAGAAAATAATTAGTTTTAGTTGAAGATAAAATTATTCCACTAAACCCTACAATTGTGTTACAGTAGGCCTACGGTCAGTGCAATGTTACAGATGAATTCAGACGTCGGTAGGAAGGTTTTGGCTAAAGGGAGTAGCGAAATGCTAGTGGAGGGTGGTCCGAGGAGGAGTATTCCTTTATCTGATTTGGGGGCTGTCAGGGGCGGATCCAACCTGTCAGAAAAAATGGTGTGGGGGGGGGGGACGTGAGTTGAGAGCGAAGCGAGCAGCCAGTGGTGGGGCCTGGGGGCGAATCCCCTTGAAGCTAAGCACATCTAAGGAATATTAGGTTGTTTTTTGTCGATTTTGACTATCTGGCATGGTGGTAGGAAAATAAACCTTGAACACTGTGGGTATAATTTTTTTTTTTTTTTTTTTTTTTTTTTTTTTTTTTTTTGCAAAAAATAGGGGGAGGGGCGTTCTCCCCTATTCCCTATTCCCGGATCCCCTACTCTCCCGGATATTAAATTTTTTATCTAATGACTGCACACTGAGTGCAGATATTTATCTTTTGCTAAGAGTGACCCCCTTCTCCACCACTGGATCTGGGAAAAGGGTAGGGAGAGGGGTTGATGATGGACACTCCATCTATCTAAGAATAAACTTTGTCTATCCACTTTCCATTTATCTACCGTACATTTGATATATGTGGACGCTTGACGTACGGTACAACGTCGGACTCTTACGGCGTCTATCATTAGTTTAATTACATTCGATATTTGGCTAGGGTAAAGGTAAGACAACATCATTTAACGGTAGATAACTGATGTGTTGGTATAGTCGCAAGCCTCTCTGCATACCTTACATGATTTATCTCATTCAAATTTGCCGGATGAATATCCGAATGTAGACTGACTATCGCCAGAAAAAATATGTTACGACCAATATACTGGTAGAGACACTTGATAGCGGATATTAATTATAAATAAACCTTAAATCTAGCTCATTGAAACATAGGTAAACGTTTAGCAGACGACATCGGATTAAATTCAAGAAATGTTCTGTTCTGATAATAACGTAATAGAGAAGAAATTAGCATTGATTTGAGCTCTGGATTGGTTCGCTTTTCAATTCCAGGGCGCATGGTTCAATGCTGACGATGCGCCCTCAAATACCCAGCGCCATGAAAGAAAAACTCGTTCAGGTTTTTTTCAAACACAGAGAAATAAAGACTTTATATTGAACCTAAGCTTTTGTAAAAATAGTAGGTCTATGTGGGTAACAACCCATCAGTTTCGTAGGTATATCTGGTCTCGGCTTGAAGCGGGTCGGCAACCATTTTCGGGCTGACGCTATGCGCCTTTTAAACTGCGGTGGTGGACCTTTCTGATTCCTCATTTTTATTTCTACTCTCTTTTAGTCCTGTACTCCTACTCCCGTACTTACGACACATACAAGGGATATTCCTATGATATTGGGTGCCTTGGACTATGAAAGCTTAAAGGAAGAAGGTGACCAACCTGATGCCTAGATAACGGGAAACTTACTGCTTTAAAACTATATTTAGACTTATACATTGCCTACCTCCTATTACATGGGATTTTGTAAACATGCATATAAACCAGACTAGTTTAGTCCATGGTCTATCGCCAATGACCGGTTACGTTCACAATAGTAAGTGTTCGATCGATGCCAATGATGGAATTTGATTCAATTTAAGGCAACGAAGAATGCCTGTCCATTAAAAGGGATGACGTTGGATTCTTGCCTATTAGAGCGATGAATTATCCCTGCGTGTTAAGAGGGATGATTTTAGTAATAATAACAATAATAAGCAATCGGATGATGATTTATCCAATTATAGGATAAATGATAGACACAATACGACCAGAAAAAATAATCACAGATTAACGACCGTTAAGACGACTGACCAATGCTGTAAATAGGTCTAGACCTAAGCGAAGATTGACAGGTCGACCAGATGAGTCGGCTACTAATTCATGATGGCGTAACTATTGACATGGAGGGAGAATGATGTAGGGGGCAACTCGATATATGAAGGGAGCTCGAAAGTGGAAGGGGCTCGATGATTAAATGAGGGGAAGTCAGCTGGAAAAAATAAGTTGGAGGTGATTTTTTTTTATCCATTTGGGGGTATTCTTTTGCTCAGCAAATTGGGGTGAACGGGGTTGTGTGCCACCAAAAATGAACGCACAAGTATCAGTAACGAAGGATGAGAACTATATTTTTTAGCAATTAATAAATGCTGTAGTAGAAAAAAATAAATAAAAATACAACACTTAAACCCTACACAACGATTGCTTTTGTATTTAAGGAAAATGGACAGTATGTAGAAATATAACAAGAATAAATTCCCTCAAGTTATTAGCCATTGATTTCTTCTAGTCTGCAAAAATGTTTCCTTCAATAATGCGAATAATGTATGCTAGATTCAGATGAGGAAATTTTCCTCCTAAGATTTAATTGACTCGGTTAGTGACATCCGTGTGGCCGTGGGCTTGACCAACTATGGTCAAGCGATGTCAATTTATTTATACATTGCAACTGTTACGGTATGCAGCATTTTCAATCTAATCAGCTAAAACTAAGATTTTAATTCTCTGTAATATGCCTCTGATGAGATCGTGTTAAGTTTACCATTTGCCTTATTATGAATATTAAAAAGAGGTTATGTTATAAACAACTAGCAAATGACATGATAATGATTACCGGTACTGCTTGATAGATGATACGACACGATGTGTGTCGAGCATCGTACGAGCTTGAGTCTGAAGCTATCAATTTAGAAATACAGTACCTTTGTTAGTGGAGAGAACCACAAAAAAAGAAAAAAAAAAAAAAAAAACATTCTATACAAAAAAATGAAATAATTATGTGGCCCCGATGGGTGTTGAGTAGGCCTAACACAAAGCACACTAGGAAAATAATGCCTATAGGCCTACTATAACATGAGAGAGCAGCTTAGCTCAGTCGGCTAATCTGGTGGTAGCCACTGTGTGTGCGCTGAACCGTGGAGATCTCTAGGTCCCCGGTTCAATTCCCATCGCTGCCTCTCCTTATGTTTCAGCTAGAGGGTTTGAAATACAAGTTACAAAGCGCACCGTCTTTCGGATGAGACGTTTAAGCCGTTGGTCCCGTGTGCATTGATGGCCCATGTGCACGTTAAAGAACGCAGTACACTCTTCGGAAAAGAGTAGGGGATTGTCTCCCGGTGTACTGTCCAATCACCACCAGAAGGAGCCCACTGGAAATAAGTGGTGTTTACACCGAATATATCCAATCCAATCTAACAACAATAGTGACAATTATCTCTTATATATATATATATATAAATATATATATTGAAATGTAGCCATACAGTATATTGTGCTGATGGTTAGGCCTTAAGACTACCGTATATGCTGTAATCTGTATTATAGTACGGTAACTATTGCATTCCCATTTGAAAAACTATCAATCAAGTTGTTACATTTTGTGTAAGTTAATTAATTCATGATCCTTCGTATGTCAGTGATAGATGGAGACGGTATAGGCCTATGTCGATAGCTAGCTTTCAAAAATGAAACGACGAATCGAACTATGACGTATGGTTAAATCATAATTTGGACTTAGACTATTTTGCTCCCGAAGTAATCATGCCAGTACTTACTCGTCTAAACTTATATAAGCACGCCCACGGATTTTATACATTTATTAATTTTTCACAAGGACGTCAAACATATTGGTTTTTGAGGGAGACATTAGGAGATATAAAGGGCCACTTAACACGTGGGTATATTTTACGTCTACGTTATGAACGCTATATTTAGCTCAACGAGTATTCTAGACGTGCACGATACAAACGTACTGTAAACGCGTAAAATATAAACGCGTAGAGATTCATCTGTAGACGCAGGCCTAGCAATAAATGATTATGATCAATATGCGTACATGAGATAGACAGGTTCCGATGGCAAAAGTCCCAGACACCAAACTATCATCAATTTTAAAAATAGAAGGCCTTCATCTATTTTTGCTGTTTAGACTTACCTTTTAAAACTAGATCACAATTATGATTGACATCAATAGTTAACAATATCATATTAATCCAAGTTTTGATGAGTAAGAGTTCTAAACGATGTCTCTACGATTGTGCCGTAGACTATGTAACATTCAAACATCGTCCGAGCCAAATGTTCATCATATATCTCCGCAGCTGGTGAGACGCATCTGACTACTAGAGCGCATATTAATTAACTGGAAAGATAATTACTGTGATATTCTTGTCAAATATGAGTATTTCGCTAATAAGACCTAATCAGACAGACTGTTGTGAACGCCGAACTTTGGGTTTGACTTGTATCCTAGCCCGCTACCGCTAGCGACAGACCTGAGGGGAAGCAGCCGATAGAGTTGACTGCTTGCCTGAACCCAAATCACCTCATCTTACGGAATATTGTAAAGAAAATCAATTGCAGAAATCTGTAATGAACGTTTAAGCGTGAAGAAATCATTTAATGGCGGGTTGATTTAGTGTGAAATGCGGTCGTCTGTTAACGTTTTGATATCCCTCACTCCAGCTTCCAGAGCTGAGTGCATGAGCGCAGATCATGGGGACGGGGGAGACACGTCCCCCACATAGGCCTATTTTTTTAAGGGGGTTGGTCCCCCCCCCACTTTTCGGCGGCATTGTGCTTTCATAAGTCAAAAAGGTGCCTGAAATTTGTTGAAATAAACTGCATAAATGAGCCCTGTACAACCAGAATACATCTTCTTATAGCAAGATACCGGTATCTCTGCCCACAAATATAAAAAAATTACCTATACGCGACTTGAGTGCTCGTTACATCAAAGACAATTAAGTTTTATTTTCTATGGTGCATCAGGAATAAATTAGATCTCATGATTGCCGAAAATCCCTAATTAATAAAAGACCATGAGAAATTTTTTGGCACTTCATTTTGACTATAATGGTGATGAATTTTACTATTTAAGAGCGTCATTTCCGGCCAGCTAGAGGTACGTTACTATTACCCAAATGTTCGCTCCTCAGCCCCAACCATGGTGGGGCTCAGATGGGTGTGGACTCATGAATTTAAGTGGGTAACGTAAAGACATCAAAGACAATGTTTTAAAGTTTCATTTTCAATGGTATATCACACATTGTTTTGATCTTTATGATTGCCGAAAATCGCTGATAAAATATCATGAGGAATTTGTTGGTGCTTCATTTTGACTATAATAGTGATGTGATGATGAAGAATTTTTCTATATATAAGAGTGTCATTTCCGGCCATCTAGAGGTACAACTTACCCAAATTTTCGCGCCTCAGACCAAACCGTGGGATTGAGATGGATGGATTGATTTACTCGGCGTAAACACATCAAGGATGGCCCACGAAAGTCTGTAGAAGACTTATTTCCAGTGGGGTCCTTCTGGTGGTGATTGGGCAGTAAACTGGGAGACAATCTGCTACTCTTTCCGAAGAGTGTACTGCGTCCTTTAACGTGCACATGGGCCATAATGCACACGGGACCAACGGCTTAAACCCCTCATCCGATATCGTAACTTGCATTTCAGCCCTCTAGATGAAACACAACGAGAGCAGCGATGGGAATTGAACCGGGGCCTCTCGGTTCAGAGCACACACAGTGGCTACTACCAGTTTAGCCGACTGAGCTTGCTGCTGTCATAATGGGTGTGGACTCCCGGCTTTAAGTGAAAAAGTAAAGTACAATGTTTTAAAGTTTTATTTCTGTGGTACCGGTATATTACACAGACTATTTAGATCTCTGTGACTACCGAAAATTCTAGATAAAAGGTCGCGAGAAATTTGTTGGCGCTTCATTTTGATTATAATTTTTTTTCTTTTTTTTTTTTTGTCTTTCGTGAGTGCATCCCACCTTTATTTCAACCATCATATTTTGCACAATTTGTTTTCAAAGAGGTATGTCAATATAATTTTTCCTACCAATATAATTTTTCCACAATGTATTGCGAAGTACGCAATAAATAATCCTAAGTAACATGAGGGTAATTTAGGTATGGAGATAAAACTCCACAGGTAATAAATACAGTTAATAATATTTGAGATAAACATTATTCCCTATCGGATCCGAGCCCAAGACCTTTTTATTTTATTTTTATTTATTTGGTATAAAATACTCAAAATGCAACAAAGGTTGAAATACTTTTAAGTTTACAATAGGAAAAAAATAAATATAAATACAAAAAGAAACATCAAATCACACACAAATAAACACCAAACTTTAGGCCTATCAAATCACTTAAATCTATATACATAAAAAATAATTATAAATCTATATACATGAAAATTGTTATTACAAATAATGTTGATGATGAATTTTACTATATACAGTAAAAGTGTCACTTCCGGCCATCTAGAGGTACTATTTTCTCAAATTTTACCACTTCAGCTCCAACCATGTTGGGGCTGAGGTGGATCTGGACTCATGATTTGAAGAGGTAAAGTAAAGTAATTACATCAAAGATAATGTTTCACACATATTAATAATTATATCTATATGGTTGCTGAAAATCGCTGATAAAAGATCATGAGAAATTTGTTGGCGTTTCATTTTGACTGTAAGGGTGATGTGATGACGATGCATTTTACTATATAAAAGTGTCACTTCCGGTCATATAGATTGTACTATTTCCTCAAACTTTCCCACCTCAGCCCCAACCATTGTGGGGCTGAGGTGGGTGTGGTGTTATGGAATGTCCCCCATCTTTCAAAACAGATCTGCGCCCTTGGCTGAGTGATCAGAAGATTCTGTGACCAAAGAGCCATTATTGAAGGTTTACTGTGTAAATTGAACGCTTCTGTCTCACTTTACTACCCTTTACCTTGAATTATATACCAGTGGGGCTGCAGGCCCCTCCCATCGGAGGGGGCCTAGTAGGATGAAGCTTATATAAAATCGATTTTAGTCTTATTTTCTGTACAAATTAATAGAATTGTGTTGGACTTCCAGACGGAGGGTTCTCCTTCTTGGTGGCATGGTGGCAAAATCAAAAGTATAGGCCTAGGCCTACAACTATAGACACAGCTCCATATTACATGTTATGGTGGATGATGTTTAAAACGGCTGGCAACGAAAGCGTGGGAATAAAATATGATAATCTATCGATCATTCAATTGATCAATCGATTGATTGGTCGGTCAGTCAATCAATCAGCCATCCTGTAATTCATTCATTCAGTCAGTCAGTAAGTCAATCAGTTACTATATTTTAAGATATATGGTACAGTACTGTATATAGATATAAAAATAGGGTATATGATGTATTGGTGGATAGATGTAGGCTTGTTACGATTTGATACACAATAGATTGAAAGAACGACAGGTAAATATTATGATATCTTACTTGTAACGATGTAACCAACAATATTTAGTAATATTGTTGGTTACCAACAATGTTCAGTATAAACGAAAAACACGTTTGAAGGATAGAATGGTATTAAATATCATTACGAGATAAAATCAAAATTTTCAATCCGAGCGACCAACGAGTAACGGTAGAGGGCGAACTAACGACAATCAAAAAAAAATCATTGCTCTTCTCATAGATGACATTGATTCCGTCCTGTCTGAATGATTACCAATACTGTACTGAGTGAACAAAAGCTGGTGGCTAATTTGTTAGTCTGTCTACCTCATCTATTTTCCTATATATTTAAATTAACTCGACTATCCAAACTATTTAGTAATCAGTGTATTATATTATACAGTATATAATATATCACACTTACACATCTAGATGTGTATAAGAGACAGGAGACTGAGGTGAGCGTCCATTGAATGCCCTGTAGTTTTCCCTGGGTGATTTTATTCATAACATAATATCGTAGTTATAACATGATATGCTGAGGATATCACATGACACCAGAATGTCGCAAACACGTCACTTTATAATGTTCCCTAAAATATTGTCGCCCAGCTAATGCCTGTCAATAATAAATCACACGCCCGCTTAAAATGTCATTGTTACCATAGTACAGTATATAAAAAAGTTGGGCAATTATAATTCAGGGCCCCTGATGGCAATATGGTCTACGGTCGAGCCTATTAAATAATGTCGCCGTGACTATTCGTTCGTGGTGAAATGACGGTTCTACCTTGTGCGCTCTAAATCTGTTCATTGCAGTAGTGCATTCTGCTCCTTCTTGTTTCCACTGGCATTGCTATAGCTAAACATTTGTCGATAGGCAAAACAATCCGACTAATGAGGCGAGAGGCCGAATCAAAGTGGATCTCGTTATCAATGGTCACTGAGAACGAGATGAGGCTAATGATGCAATGCAATCATTTTAAGAGGATCTCTGATAGCCTCTACTGAGTTGGCGTGTAATTGAAGCGAAGAATACGCTGATATCGCTTAGTTAGTTATTTTTAACACACCAACATTTACCAGAAATTATCGAAATTTAATAATTCTTTGCGAACAAGGGCAAAAGGTCGTACGCGTTTACATCCATATAAGAGGGAGGTCAAAGCTACTTTCCTTTTACAGTTTGTTTTATATTGTCAAAGGTGACAATATAAAACAACAACCTACGGCAAGCACTACGCTGAATAATAATATCGGCAATGGAGGTGAGAAGTATGATCTTAAGATTTTAATATTCAGGTTTGTACGATTGGTCAAGCGGACGCGACAACCCTGGCGATGAAACGCCTGTTAAAAATGCGATTAAGATACTCATGATTTAATTGCAGCCAAAATTACTTAAGTGGTTACTACACCTGAAACACTCGGTCATTATTATTGCTCGGTAGTAGACTAGGAATCAGTCTAATGGTCAATGTTTGATTGAATGCAATCAAGTTGATTGTATATGCCAGACACACCAGTGGCGTATCTAGGCGAGTCTTGAAATGGCGGGGGTGGGGCAAGAAGGTGAAGTGAGGGGGAGTGCTCGATGATTAGGTAAGGGGGAGCTACCTTGCAAATTTTTATGGAACAACTAATACCAATAATAATGGTAACATCAACCACAAACCACAATAATAATAATACTAATTAATATGTGCCACTCTATATTTTTACATTGTAGTTTATATTTATAGGTACAACTCTCCATATTCAATCGATGTGACGTCATCTTAATCAGGATGATTTTTATCATAAAAAATTGTATCCCAAGATGAATTAACACTATCATCCTCCTCCGCATGTTACCTCTTTCAATTCATCATATTATTATGGAATATCACCTCACCGCCGTACACACTCGTCTATCCTGTCGCGATGGGTTATTTCTGAGATAGTATATCTTAATTAATGCGAGCATTCGATTCTAAGGTCGAAAACGAGAGATACAAACCTTTCTCCGACCCCTTTATATAGGACACTTTGCTCAACTCTAATTCTGTTCGCCCGTGATAGTAATGAGGTGCTGAAACGTCATGCAGCATTTTGACAAATATGAGTAAAATAATTTTGTCTGAATGTTAAAGTGCTAACAAGGTCGTTATGACAACTAAATTACAAGTAGGAAGTTGATCGTGCGTGATTTATGTTCGCATATACAGGAATAATAGATACGCTGAGCGAATAACAAACAATCTAAAATGATTGGCGTTCCATACTTTAAAGAGAGGGGTAGGTACGGTACGATTTGTGGCAAAGCGAGCAAGTGTTATGGGCGTTCCATACCAGAATAGATACGCAAAGCGAACATCAAACATGAGACTTCGTGGCGTTCCATACAATACTGAGATATATTTTAACGCATAAACTGAGGATTATTGACGTTTAAGGTTGCATTCATCACCAGCACAGCACCACCACCACCAACAACTTCATCATCATCATCATCATCATCATCATCATCACCATCATCATCGTCATCATCATTATCATCATCACTGCATCATATTCATCTTCATCCTGTCCGAGTGATAGAAATCAGATTGTGGCTTCTGTCCTATATGAAATTGTGTTTAGGATCGCGTCGTCGCAATTGTTCAGTGCGTCGTACGCACATGCTAACTGCGTTACGAAACACAATGACAATCAGTCCCTCAGGTTTAATGTGCATTATTCCCGGTAACCCATTACAGCATACCTATATTAAGCAATTAGATAATAATTAGAAGCAGAATATAATGATGGTTGAAGGCCAGAAAACACTAAATGTTATGAAAACAATCACCTATACCCAGCGGCTCGCCGCACACGCACGATAGGTAGACACGTTTTACAACACATTAATGTAGGCTTAGTAGATAAACGATTAAACATTAATTGCCCCATAGAATGAATTACGTTGATGATGTGAAACAAATACTTAATCAATACAGATAATTTAAACGGAAGAGATCGGAATCTTGAAAAGAAAGCGGCAAGGGTACGAAACTTTGATTAATGCCACAAATTTGATCATTTCATAAAAGGGTTGGGGACGACCTTCCCTCCGTACATATCGGAAGCGTAATAATGAATGTCATAAGGTCTTCTTAAACAATAAAGTAAAATAAAATACACACGAATATAGAATTCTCTTAAATGTAGTAGCCTATAGAAAGGCCTGCAGATTTCTTTCCAAATCGTATTCGTTTCTATATTTATTCATATTGTTTTCCATACACCGACGCAAATAATGTGCCCACATCATCACTGAATGTTTAAACATAAAAATAGAATAGAATAGAAAAACCTCAAGCATGCCTCCATTTTCATAATCATACATATCTGTATATTATACAGTATATATACTGTCTCTTATACACATCTAGATGTGTATAAGAGACAGCGTCTATCCTGTCGCGATGGGTTATTTCTGAGATAGTATATCTTAATTAATGCGAGCATTCGATTCTAAGGTCGAAAACGAGAGATACAAACCTTTCTCCGACCCCTTTATATAGGACACTTTGCTCAACTCTAATTCTGTTCGCCCGTGATAGTAATGAGGTGCTGAAACGTCATGCAGCATTTTGACAAATATGAGTAAAATAATTTTGTCTGAATGTTAAAGTGCTAACAAGGTCGTTATGACAACTAAATTACAAGTAGGAAGTTGATCGTGCGTGATTTATGTTCGCATATACAGGAATAATAGATACGC
>NW_022707798.1:295423-306690 GCF_011630105.1 Anneissia japonica | reverse complement strand
TATATATATATATATACCGGTATATGTTTATAAATAATATATATTCGTTGATATGCTATCATAATTGCTCCTTTATTCGAGTAATCTTTCGACCATTGCCTTATTATATCATTACAACTTCAATTCGGATTCCCAAATACTGGCGATAAATTGCTGGTTAAAATGTAAAGATTTATATTCTCGACTGTCTTAAAATGTGGATTGCTCCAATTAAATTGGGCACACCACACCGCCCCATCCCCAACACCACACCATCCCTACTGAATACCAAGCGAAAAGCACAAAGAGGATTCAAAACCCCGACCTCCAGTTGGAGAGCCCTAACATCAACCGCTACGTTGCACTGAAACACACCGTGATATAAATGCGGATAATGAATAACACACATAATGAAAATCTCCTCCATCACACTTACTTGGGGCAGGTGAACGAGTTGTTGAGTTTGCCTCTCGATCGTGTCAATAAAAGTAACAAACGTGACTGGGGTTTTCTTATATTGAATAAGGGTAAATGAAGACAGATCGCCATCAAACTCAACAGATTACAGTATGCTCCATCGAGGATATTGTAATTAATGCGTTTCAGTTTCATGGGGACTGACGCGCGGCGTGAAGATGATATTCTCTGAAGTTTTGATTGGTGCGGCGCTTGTGTTATAGGAGGCGAATGTCAAAATGTAATCGACTTATGTACACAGCCATTAGAAACATTTATATAATTTTTCCGATAGGCTGTCGAGAAAAGGGACTATGATTCATCTGTTACTTAGAAGCATTTAAATGCACGTCTAAAAGTGGTCATACATAGTAATCGCATAATTAGAGGAAAATCTAAACCAAACCCATGCAAAATGGAGACAATGGGCGAAAGTGATCACCAAATGAGAGTAATCAAATCATCAAATCAAATTGTATTTATTTCAACATTTTCAATTAAGGAACATTGTATAAATACAGAACGAAATCTAGTGAAATGTAATGCATATACAGTAAATGAAAATTAGTAACTTGACTGTAGACGTAAGCGGACATATTCCACAAGGACAGAACAAGTTCATCTGTAGAACCCCCACCCCTTACCCCCCAAAAAATCTGTGATGACTAATATACAAAGGGGTGCCGGATATGACATAGAGGTGCTATGACTCTGTGTTTTATAACTGTATTCCCTGTCGAACTACAGCGAATTCTTAAGCCGGGCACACGCTGCACCCAACGATCGTTGCCCGACGTTATTTCATGGAGAAAACGCAACGCGATGACGCGCGCACAACAAACCTTTTTAAATAGCGATCTTTTAAGATTGCCACCGACAATTACAGACGGCGTCGCGTCGTCAAAGCGCACACAGAGAGCGGAGTTGGATTCGTCGGCCGACGGTCAGACGAACCGTCGTACGACGCAGTGTGTGTCCGAATTTACTAAAGTATGCTATACGCTGAATATTATTATTATATTTAACGATCTTAGAAGAAAAAGATTAACTTTAATAATTAGAATAATACATTTTCCTTGCTAATTTATGGAGGCTAAAACAATCCATGGGGTTTTGTATATAAACCCTTACATTTCTGGTAGCAAATTTTAAAACAAACAAATCAATGTTTATAATTATCAGAGTTTATTTTTCTTTTTGGGTGGCAGTGGGCCCGTCTTTAAATGAGAGTAACAGAAAGTTATTCATATAGAAAAAGGTAAATCTTGCTTAGGCTCGTAAGGCTGGAGCTTATCCCTGTTTCAATTTTACGTTATTCATGGTGAAGAGAAAAGAGGAAGAAAAATGTAATGCGAACACCAGAATGAATGACAAAACGAAATGATGTAATCATTGGTCTAATTTTTATCTTCACCTGTTTATATCAGCATTCATTTCAGTATTGTTTCGTTTACCCACGGGCTGTTTTTACCAATGTTAAGTTGACTTCGTAACGACATTCACTTTAGGTAAAAATTCAATTATCCGCAGTTCTGATTGATCAGCTCGTGGACAAACTCACAGCTATTAGTACTTTATTTACGATTCAGTTTTTTGATCATCGAAATTTATTCTGATTAAGTTGAGAATCGATGAGAAAGATTCTTAATGGAAAATAATTAGAGATACGATCAAGGTGTAAATTTAGGAACTTATGTTACATACCTCAGAGATATTTCTGAATGTAGATTGATCATGTATAAGCAGGTGTTTAGCAGGTAGGCTCACCTGATGATTAACCACAGACGTGCTTGGAAACAGAAATCTATGAGTGTACTATTAATGAATACGAACTCTGTCTTAAGTGTCCTTTATCCATACGTACACATTAAAGCACATTCTATTCAATACATTCCGTTCGTGTAATCTTTAATTTTTGATCACATCTATTTTAGCGTGATGGTTTGGTATAGCCATTTTTCATTACTCCGTGGTATAGATGATGCTATAGTACTAACTGGTATTAATGATTCGATATATATAACTTACCGTTTTCGCAACACTGTTCATTCATTATTTATTGTACAATGTTCAGAAAACGGCTTTTGTTGGAGCCGCGCTGGCGCGCCGGTTTGGATTCGGGTTCTTAAAGTCGGGCACTCACTGCGTCGTACGACCGTCGCACGACGAATCCAATACCGCTCTTTTTGAGCGCTAGACGATGCGACGCCGCCGTCTGTTGATTTTCGGTGAGTTTTATAAATACGCGCTCGCTGGGGACGCCTGCATAATTGATCACGCGATACGAGGGAGCGCGTCGTCCTGTAAATCGAAACAGCTTTGATGTTGAGACGGGAAGTGCATAGTACGACGTTCATGGTTGACTGCATTTCCCGTCGCAGCTCCCCGCGTCGCCCATTTCGAAAGCTCGCTAGTATCGCGTCGGCCGACGACCGTCGGGAGCATGAGTGCCCGGTTTAACATTTTAACATTGAGGTTCAATCCCGCACTGTGCATTTCGATAGTGTCTCTGGGCCAGTGCACTTTACCTTGGACATTTAGTCTCCACCCATGACCACAATAAAGTATTATTTTCGAGGACAGCAAATTTGTGAGAAAATCAAATCAAATTTGTGAGGGAAATACTGTTTAATACATTGGTTGTATAGTGGGAGATATTACAACACGTACCGGTAGGTATATTGTACTTCCTATGAAACAGAGAAAGTGGAACTTCCCGGGTCTCAGCCGACCTTGGCAACTGACCAATCAGACGCCAAATCAATCTTTCTCTCTTGCTGTGTTGCTCCATTTCACTCTTCCCAAATAAATATCGATCTCATCTCTTAATCTTTTACGTAGTTTTCCCTTGTTCGTTTCGTCATCTATGGGGTCTGTTTCACGGACGTTATTTGGTAAAACTGCGCATGCACATTACTTAGTTCGGAATTCCCATTTCTTTGTAGTAAAAGCTACCGCTACCTACAGTTTCTTAATGACTGTTTCCTCTTGATCGTTACAGCCTAAAGGTGCGGCGCGAAAAGTAATATAGGCTAACGGGTGATGTAGAGAAATAATAAGTGTGAAAAGTTAGTTATCTGCACGCAATTTTGTTTGACTGAATAATCAATTAATTAAAATAATAATAAATTGCTTACTTATAGTTTCGTTCAATCCTCATCTATCGGTACTCTCAGTATATTTATTCAGCCCATGCAATCATCCATCCATTCTTTTATTTATCCATTTATTCCATATATGCATATTCATTCATTTGACCATCATAGACTTATTGGTAATTATTAGACCTATTTTGCGCTGCTGCCGTCGCTGATACTTACTTTACTGTGCTGTGATGCGAACAATTTCCTAATTTTATTTTTTTATTTTTCCATTTTTTGGATTGGCTGTTTTTGCTCGTTTTTACTTTCAGAGAATAGAGATATATTTATTTCATGTCTTTTTCTTTTTGTTGTTATTTCTGTTTTTAATGTTTGACAAAATAAATGAAATTATAATTGCCATCGTCGTAATACCGCAACATTACTTTCACAAAATTAAAGGAGTGCGAGATTATACGAATAGAGAAATGAATGAATGAATGAATTGATTGAATGAATCAATGACTGAATGAATGGATGAATAAATGAATGAACGAAGAACTGAATGAATGAATAAATCAATGAATGAAGGACTGAATGAACAAAAGAATGAATGAATTAATGAATGAATGAATGAATGAATGAACGAGTGAATGAGTTAATGAATGAATGAAGGACTGAATGAATGAATTGATGAAGGAATAAAGGACTGAATGAATGAATGAATGAATGAAAGAATGAACGAATGAATTAATGGAATGAAGGATGGATGAATGAATGAGTGATTGAATGGTTAATAGAAAGATGATCAATCAATCAAATTCTTTATTTATTCACGAAATATATACGGTATAAAATACAATATAAAAGCTCGTTCACCAATGGTGGCCTTCCACGAGTTCGTGATGATATAAAAGAAAAAAATCATATCAGTGCAAAAAATAAATCAAAGTATATACAAATGATTTATAGAATTTTTTAAATATAAATAATTATAAAATAATACATCACGTGAGTTACCCGTTTAACATGTTTATTATTTCTTTTTTGAATAGATGAATGAATGAATGAATGAATAATAGAGATGAATGGATGAATGGATGACTGGGTGGGTGAATGGATGAATGGATGAATGAATGAGAGCGTACGGGCCTAATTAAATGAATGAATGAATAAATGACAGAATCAAATATTGAAAAAGAATCAATCAATAATTCAATCAATCAGTGGGCTATATTATGTAAGGCGGACGTGTCTATTTTAGGTGGAGATCTCACCAGGTGAGTTGTTAATACAAGTTTTTAAAATGGTTAATCTGTAGACATATCTTAAGTGCAATGGTAACCATTACTACAGTATTCCAGTAGAACAATGGGCTCGCGGGCGGGCACGCGTGGAATTTGCGTGCACGAGCGCATCCAATGCAATATCAGCTAAATCGAGACAAGTGGATGCTCAGAAGACTTACCCCATACTCAGAACGATAGAGTGCCTCGGGTAAACCCTTCTGGACAAATTCTCCATGATGATGATGATCAGTAGAGGGTGTTGTGTAAGTGTATCAGCTAATTTAAGTAGAGGGTATAAGTATAATAGCTAAACATTTTCAACGAATCTAATTTATTGCAAAATGAAAATAATCTCTTTTTATAATTCAAGGTTTTGCGTCTAAAAAATTCAAGAAAGGCGCCAGCAGAAAATCCTTATTGATTTGCATATTCTGCAACATTGAATGTTGGCTAACTGTCGACAAATCGGTCAATTACTTATTAAAGACACAGATTCGAATCGTACATCAAAGCTAGCGAGTAACCGCCAGCGGCGAAAAAGACATTAGTCGCAAAAAATAATTCATTCGGAATATTGAAGATTTTTCTTTAAATTGATTGCAAACGGAATTTGAAAGAATGACGCTTTGTTGGTTGTCAAAAATAATAAAGGTACTGGGTTGTGAATTATATAAATCGAATTTTTACAAAAAAAAAAAAGTCACGTGATTGAATTAAAATAACGGTTGATCTGAAATTGAGTGTTGAAAACGTTATCGAACGTTGAAAAAATATATTTCAATGTAACGTTGAAATGTGATTTCTTTTCTCTTTACTTTCCAAAACCTTCACCCAAAAACACAAACAGTTCTACATTGTATGAAGCCTAATGTAGATATCTTATAGCTATGTTGATTGAACATTCAATGTAATTTGATTCCATGTCGGTAAAAGATCAGGCAAACTCTAAATGCCTTTAAAATGGTTAAACTGACGTTTTATATTAGGTAGAGCAAATTAAATTAGCCAGTTCTAGGGTTTATTTGTTAAGAAATTACAACGGGTTCTCTTACAAGAATTATATTTAATTTAATGTTCACTTACATCAATAAATCTTAACGGTACGGTAGCCTATATTGCAGTGTGAACCACGATTGTATTATTGCATGATCATGCGTTACGCGTATTAAATGACTACATTTTGTGTTTAAATCTGTTCACATGAGCTGACCACGGACGAAGTATTTCATTCATTGGAAATGTAAGCACACTAGGTTAGCTCCTGTTCTGATTGGCTTTCGTCCAGCGGTTACACACGTGCAATCTTGTACGAATACTATTGAAAGCAATGTGAGTGAATAATTGTAACAACCGTCCCCGAAGATAATAAAATGACGAATTTCAATGCGTCAATTTAAAAAGTTAAATATATACTTGACATTGTTACCCAGTGATCAAATTTATCAATTCTGGCTGGAACGACCACTCTCACAAAATATTGTTGAAATAAAAATACTGTAAATAGGCCTAAATAAAAATAAAGACACAAAATCAGATCAATGTGGAGAATTTAATAATTTTGCAGCTGGTACCGAATCAGCGCATTTATGTTCGAATCTACCAGGTACCCACTTGTGCTCCTAGGTGGAGAGAGCATCCGTAGATGTAAAGGACCTTGTCAAAGGTAAGGGTAACGCTTTATATCGCGTCTGAAGAATGTAGCTAAGCGCTTGTAACGCTGTTACCACTGGTCTCTATATTAGCGCACTACAGCATAATCTAATCAGTTTTGTAACCGCTCAAGCGCCATAAATCATGCTAACATATGACGACGCAACAAGTAATTGACAAAGATGCGTCTAGTTTAAGTATTATTTATTTTAAACTTTTTATTGCAATTTGTTGCTGCCAAGAGATAAACGCGTCAAATTCTATAGTATGATAGGCCTAGTACAACCGCCAAGACATTGCGTTCGATGCAACTTTATCAATTTAAACTTAACGTTCTAACGGCTTAACTACCAATTCTTCAAAGTGCAATTTCAAAGTATTCTTGTCGTGAATTAATTCTTCAAGACCATAACATCCTGAGCGATCCATCATGTAATTATGATCACGTGGTCGTGTTGTACGCAGTTGTTGTAAAAGTTGTAGTAAACTCATACTTCACTCGGAACAATTCGTACTTTGCTCGGAATAATTTGCACTTAACTCATGACTCGTGTCTTACTCGTAGACAACCTCGAGGAAACAAAATTGAGATACTGTTTGTATATATTGTCTTAATTCTTACTGAAATTGTACAGCTCACATACAATTTGGCTTTCGAGCCACGACTTGTGACCAGGTTTTTTTTTTTTATTGATGTTTTATATGAATAAAGTGAAATGCAATGTAGACCTATATGTATAAAGTAACTCAACGTATTTAAAATAAAATCAAAGCACCACCTTGATAAAAGATTCTGTAATATTGAACATGTCTATAACGTACTTGTATATAGCTTGGCAACGCTGTTAGGTGGGCCTTTGTGAGAATTTTATATATAGGCCTACCTAATTTTTATAATTTGTCGTATCTCTTATATATCATGCACTATCGTACTTCTTTCGTATGTCTCCGTTTTTGTCTCTATGCGATATTTCAGTACCCCGCTGGAAACAAGTTCTTCTGAACTTTCACGTGCTTTTCTGTCAATTTGTTTATAAGTGGTACGGTATATGATGTTTAACGTTACTCAAAAATTAATTTTTGATAGATAAATATTTTAAGATACGTTTTATTAAATGTTGTAGACCTATGCTTTTTTAAAATTTTCATTCGTGTACAGTTTTTCTGAATTGTGGTTTTTAATAATTTTAAATTACATTTTTCGGAATTAAATTCGGTATTTATATATTTTTGTATTACTGTATTTTTAATGTTTCTAATGCCGAATAAAATGAAATGAAAGGAACGTTTAAGCTACCGTATACATATATTTAGCTATGCCTATATATAATCTGTGGTTTTAAGAGCATTACTTTGATTGCGTTACAGTATATGAAGTTCAATGTTTTCATACTAGTACGTGTGTTAATTCTTAGCCAATAAAATCTTAATAAGAGTGGCATAAAGAATGAGATAAAATTACCTGATCTTTTTCAAGAGGAGAAAACCTTGAATTTTGAAGAACTCAAAGGTCATTAAAAACTTCTCAGAAGTAGGAAAGCTCATTTCCGGCCATCTAGGAATCCAAATTTTCCCGGGGAAGTCCCCAAGATGTTGGGGGTTTTTTGAGGCATTTTGGACCACCCTCTTTCATATCCTGGATCCGCCCCTGGCAAGAGTGCATTTCCCTTGTATTTCGAAATTGTTTATAAGTACACAATGCTTTAACCAACACATCGTTAATCAGGGATGCAAGGTGACGCTGTGTATAAACAATTGATAATCGTTTTTTTTGTACTTTTTGAAAAGCGTACACACACCTTCAACCCCCTCCCCCAGCATGCGTTTTGTACGCTCGTGAAAATGATGAAAATATTGGATGGGACCCCTAACAAAATAACACAGTAGGCCTAAACACCTGTTAATTTCAGATTTTATAAATCCAACACAGTATTTTTGCAATTGTTTAATACCATTTTAAGCATAATGCTCGAGTGGGCTATTATTAAAGCATGCGCAAGGGAGGTGCGCATACGGATGGATGTTAGGCCAGGCCTACGCCTATTAACACGTTGGGATAGGGTCTGGAGCGGGAATGTTTGTGTGAGTACGAACGATTTTTCTACGTTGGCTTATTATCAAGTATATGATATACAAATTACAAACAATTTGTCATGCTCTAGTTCAATAATTGCATGAGTATAATGGCAATTGAAATTGAAAACTTGGCTCAGAAAAGTTTTAAACACAATTAGCTAATCTGCTGATGGTACTATATATACACAGCAAATGCTGACGCCTCAGCCACTTTGAAATTAACTTGCCGATAACTCATCCACGTTCTTCAATAGTATTATAATAAATCACTGTTATTATCAATTGCTGCGTCTCATCGCACGTTATCAGAGACATGTCGTTCTTAAAAAAAATCGTCGGCATAATTATTGATATTATACTTAACGATACTTTAAATGTTTTCCGACATCTAAAATCATCCTTTAACGCGAGTTTACATTTTGTCGAAGGTGGTGCATGGCGCCACGCCGATCAAGTCGTGTAGTTTGCGTTGATGTGAATTGCGATTAAAGAGGTGATTGTTTACAAAGTGTAACGACAAACATTTCAGAAGTAATTCAGATCATTAGCACTTGATACACCGGCAGGTTCCTGATGGCACAAATCATGTTACGAATCGTAAATCAAACTGGAACTCGACCACATTAACTAGATTGTTCGTAACTTTGACTTGACATTATTTTCGCTCTCCGATCGTACTTCCGCTTCGACGTCCGTTCACCGTAATTGTTTTTTTTGCCCCCAGCACCGTATACTTAAAAAAAAAATCAACACGTTCATATCTGTGACACTCGTGGGCAACGGTACGTCCAAATCGGGGAAAAAAACCGAAATAACATAGAAACAAAGAAAATACTGTAAACCATTAAAAATACAATACGATTACACAAATATTCCATCACCCACACCTCCTTACCCTCTCCCTCCGATTTGTATTGTGTTGTACGAATTTTCATGTATGCAAATTAGAGAGGGATATTCGCTATACTGACAATACTATGATATAATATGACACAATACAACATGTCCTATCAGTGACTAAAATCCGAAAAATAATAATATAGACCCATTCAAACTACTTAACCAAATCAATAACAGGCCTACATAACGCAAATATTTCTACTGATTGTGAAGTAGATGATGGAAAGTAATTAACGTATGTATATAGGCCTACGCCACTAGTTGATTTCTGATTTTAATTAATGGCATGCGATCCAATTATCGTCATCCTGATTGGATTCACGTTCCAGCAATTTCTGAATTCTGTAATAACCTTGCATTATACAGTAACTGCCTACCGGATTTGCATAATATTTTCGTGATATTAGGCCTATAGTTTACGTCATCGATTCGATGGGCTGGTGTTTATCCATTTTATGGATAAACACAAGCCTGGTTTCCATACAATTGCTACGCTATCGCCGACTCCTTTGGCGGCGCTGATTGGTCAGTGCAAGGATTGCAGTGAAAACTCTGTTGCGACGTGTAGCGATTCTATGTAAACCAGGCTTAACCTAAGTAACAATCAAACCTTAAAGCCGGGCACTCACTGCGTCGTAGGCCTACGGCCGTCGTACGACCGGAACTCCTCTCCCTGTGAGTGATGGACGGCCCGACACCGTCTGCTGAATGTCGTTGGCAGTCTGAGCTGATCGTCATTACAAACGATCCGTCCATAAATCGCGTCGACCGACGACTGTCGAGCGCAATGAGCATTACTCGGCATAACCCTCATCTAAACACACAACGCTACATGTTACAAATCCTCGATTATAACGTGTATATTATAAACGTGTTCACTTTAGATGAAACGTGGCGATGTACTACGTGATATATACTCATAAACGTAGAGAGTAAAATAATCACCGTGCTATCGAACCGCGGAATGACCCACATTTATTGAATTAGAGGAAAACGAATATTTTTATTAGATGTTAGTCGCCGATTGATGGTAAATGATGCTTTTGCAATTGAACACAGGTAACTTAACGTTTTAACGCTTCGGGCGATAAAAGAAAATTTCAAATTATCATTTTGAGATTTACGTTACGATAAAAAACACCCTGTCAGATAGGTATATCTATATTATCCATCACGCTCTATCATTTGTTGTTACTTTAAAAAAAAATAACTTGCCTTATGTTAGCGATCTAAATGATAAGAATGCCATCAAAATGTAAAAAAAGCATAACTCGAGGTACTATTAGAATCAGTACTGTATATGTGGATGGCCTGTTATCGCCAACCAATAAGTGTATATTATTTATGTCACATGATCTAAATAATTACTGTATGTGGACTACTGTAACATAGGCCTTCATATGTACATGTACGTATACATGCATCGTAATGATGGGTGCACGTATATCCCGAATAATATAAAACAATACGAAGTTAATCAAAATAAAGATGAACACGGTTGACATTTCAGGATATAGATAATTTATTTTACGAATATTTCAAGAGCTCCTGCTCTCTTCGTCAGCGTTAACCGTACTGAACATATAATCAAAGTACTAACATATACATTAGGTGTAGTATTAACTATGAATAAATTATGTGAAAACAATGTAAGAATAGAAAAGCTGGAAATAAACTATAGCTGTGATGTCTAATAACAGTCAATGACTATATATAATGTATATATATATATATATATATATATATCTCAAAAATAAAATATTTATTGTACTAGTACTTTCGACCATAGGTCATCATCAGGTACCTGATGATGACCTATGGTCGAAAGTACTAGTAC
>NW_022707798.1:293732-295363 GCF_011630105.1 Anneissia japonica | reverse complement strand
TTATATATACAAATCTGTCTATGCAGCAACTCTCTCTCTCTCTCTCTCTATATATATATATATCACTCATTTGCAACCGAAAAAGGACTTATGTAGCCCGAAAGCTCTGGTTCTATGGTTCTATCTCTGGCTGTTACACTACTTTATATTTACATTTTAGTTTTGCTTTTAACTTCTGCTCATCTCAGCCAAGATTCAGCCATCTTTGTCCACAGCATTGCTGTCTTAGTTTACCATTAAAAAACATGGCGTTCACTGATAACTTTGAAATACGATTTCATTTTTCTGTAAGTACGACACATAACTAGTCTTCAAAGCACGATGAGAGATCAAAGTGATAATTCTTCATCTTATAAGAATTTGAAACAAGACAGTATCTTCAAAATATAAGCTAAATAATTTATGCATAAAGAGACAATACTATCTTGATTATGACGTAAGCCTAATTAGATTTAAAAATGTAAATTAAGCCTATTGAGAATATTGATGATTATCTTAGTCAAATGGCAATTATAAGACCTATAATAACATTGGTGATTAAATTATTTAATTTAAAACAAGTAATGATAGCATTGACAGCGGCCCTAACGACAAATCTAGAATCGGTTTTAAGCGATACTGTCCTTTGTAATTAGTCACTTGGCAATTAGGCCTATTGATGAAATTGGTGATTAGTAAAATGAGGATGATTTAATAAAAACATTTATAATGATAGGCCTAATATTAGGTGTATAGTAATATAATAGTATAATGATAGCTTATGACAACAATACGAATGTGAATGGGCTTACTCAATGCTCATTGTATCCTGCAGGCATATATAATATGACAATTAAACCTACACTTTTTTAATTATAAGAACCAGTAAAATTTTGCCCAGGCTCAGTGTTCTTGTTTTTTGGCTGATTTCAGGCTAAAAATATTCTTATTTTGTTCTTATTTTAGGCATTTTCAAGCATAGAAAATTATAATTGTAGGCCTACAGCAGTATACATTGTATATACAATGTAGGAAAAAAGTGGCTCTGAAAAAAGGGGCTCTTGTACAAAGGGCCCGGGAAAATTAGCCCCAGAAAAAAGGCCTCAGTCAAAATGGCCCCAAATGACAAGTAGGTACACCTACTATACTGTTTTATAGAGAGTATTACATGTCACACCGACTGCGCAAAAGGTTTTTTGGTTTTTCTAGTTTTTAAAATAAAAACTTCATTTGACATTTTACCTCAGCCTCAATTTGTTCTTATTTTGTTCTTAATTTTTAAGCAATTTTAGCCTCAGTGTTCTTATAAAATGTGTTCTTATAAAAAATAAAAGTGTATTTGTGTATTGGTTATTTTGTTATAGTAACGTACATTAAAGGTATTTAAAAAAAAAAGGGGACTTTGTATGCATATTCCTGTAAACAACGGCCTGAAAAACCCAGTATTTACGGACCAGGATACGAATAAGGCTATTAAAACAATTAATGTCACAGCATGGCTGGCTGTTCCACCGACATAAGCATAATGAGATTACCATCATCATCATCATCATCATCATCATCATCATCATCATCATCATCATCATCATCATCATCATCATCATCATCATCATCATCATCATCATCATCATCATCATCATCATCATAATAAT
>NW_022707798.1:284521-293709 GCF_011630105.1 Anneissia japonica | reverse complement strand
ATAATAATAATAATAATAATAATAATAATAATAATAATAATAATAATTACTTTGAAGGTGTTCCATCGTATACTGTAGGTCTATTCATTCCTCTTAGCTTGGCTTGGCGATTTTAATTTGTCTCTCTGTATCTTTGGATTTTGTGCTTAATGTACTTTGTTAAAGTAAGAATTGTCCTAATTGTAGCTTAAGGTTATTTTCGGGGCTTGGTTACGAGCTCTATCTCTTAGTACCCCGTTACATGTTTTGGTTTGTGTTTTGTTGTGTGCAAGTGAAATAAATAAATCTTGAAATCTGATGACGTCATTGACTGTATAACGACAATTGTTAATTCTTACATTTACCAAGACCATTGAGGTGATGACATTTTATATAACTCAAAACTAATGACCCCCGGGGAAAATCTAGTTTTGCGTTGACGTGAACTCGACTTCACAGAACCAGACATGGCGATTTAAAAGGGAGATGTTCACGACGACAGCACGCCAGCTCCGGGCAACTCTCATACATTTCGATCGATAGGGGTTAACTGTTGATTATTTTTGCTATTTTGATACTATTTGATTGCTTGGGGAAGTAATCAGAAGTCGTACTAGCTAGTAGGGGTAGCTTTAATATTCATTTTCAATAACCCGAAAAGGTTTTACAACCCAGAAAAATCGGTCTGGACGAATTCTGTCAAGGCTGATTACAGTCAAGAAATCAATTCAGACTGTTGAAAATAACCTTACTGTCTTTACACAGTGTCACGATCCTCCGCTGACGCACGACTGTTTTTCCTTTTCATTATTTCCTCTTATACAAACAGTGAGAAAAAATATATAAGATACCGTAGTGCCAGTATTTCTTCAGTTAGCATCTTATATATCATGGTGAGAAAACACATGTTATACTATAGGCCTATATTCTAAGATTTACTCCGTTACACGGCCCTGACAATCAAGAGGCAAGCGTATGAATATAAAATATGTGAGTTTTATGCGCACCAGAGGAAAAACTTAATGCCAAGGGCAATGCACGGCTGCTCGACGTTCATTATCTTTCGTTTGTTTGAATTTATATACATATTTAACATGAATCCTTTCAAAGCAGTTAGTATTAAAATATTCTATTTAATTAACCTTTCCTGTGTGCATCTTTACCTGGGCATTCACTGCATTGTGCGACATCGAATACGAATCCCACTTCATTCCATGTGAGCGTTAAGACGGGCACTCACTACGATTCTATGGTGATGACACGCACGCAACGGATCGTTATTTATAACGATCCGTTTAGACTGCCGCCGACAATTACCAGAGGCAGTGGCGGATCTGGGGGAGGGGGGGTGAATAGGGTGGCTAGCCACCCCCTCCCCCCTTCGTTTACCGTGAAAAATAAAATAATGGTCACTCGTCTTGTTTGTGTGCTTCTCGTGTACTCTGGTAAAACATACACCATCTATTTTAGGCTTACTTCTTTACAGATGCCACCAAAGATCGTCTAGCAGTCTACTAATTCCAAAAAAATCTCAAATGTGAGGGGATGCCCCTCACAACCCCCCCCCCGCTCGTGCCTTCTCACCTCTCATTATCCCTCCCCCATTGCTAAATCCTAGATCCGCCCCTCTGAGGGCGTCGCATCGTCTTGCGTTCACATGCGGAGTTGGATTCGTCGTATGAGGGTCTTACGAAGCAGTGAGTGCCAGGTTTTAAACTACGCGACGTCGTCTACTGATTGATTGTTGGTGGCACAGCAAAGGATCGCCGTTAAAAACCATCCGTTAACGTTCAGATCTTGCAAGATTAAGGCTGATTCAAAATAGACTACCGGTTCAGTACCCTGCATTAATTAACGAAAATAATTACACATCTTTCTGACATGGTATAAATTCTATGTAATCAAGTATTAACTGTCGATGGCAGTGACGATAATGATGATGATGATGATTATAAAAATGCCCTATATTCAACGGTTGTGGAAATATTATTACTATTATTATTATTATTATTATTATTTGGTTCTCAGAGACCTTGTTTAATTTTGCCTTATAAATCGACCTATTATTATCATAATACAATATCTTTTTTATTTTCAAACGAACATTACATGTTTTCTTTTTGAGTTGAGCAACCAGTGTGTATCATATTGATTGAAGTCTGTAAAGAGCGCGTCTCAAGCGTGAAGAAAACAATGGTATCGCTCGCCCGCCTTGCGTAAATTATGTATTAAGGCACATGGCGGAGGGTGCGACGCTCTAGTTCTGTTTATGTTAAAGATGAAGATGTAAGTGTAACTGATTGGCTTACAGTAAACCATCAAACTCGCGTAATCCCACATTTAAATTCCATCTAATTTAACAACAACAAGATACTTAATTAGGCCATTCATTAAAATAACTTACAGAATCAATAGAGAATTTGTAGTACATTATATAATAAAACTGTAGTGAAAACCTTTCCGCTTGACATTACGAATTACGGTAGTCATTTGCGAAACAAAATGATAGGCTAGGTCAAATGTTATATTAAACAGTGACAAAGTCCAGCCGGCATGGGCCCCACACCCTCCTGAAGTTTCAAAATTATTTTAAAAAAATAGAGAAAACAGAAAATTATATTCAAATTTAAATCGGAGAGTGCAATTTCCGGCAACCATAATCATAATTTTTGTGATCGTGGAAGCAACAAATATTAAGTCATATTACAGTAGCTTAATGATATACAATTCACCAAACTTAGTCAAATATCCGTAGCTTCCGGGTCCTTCGCCCCTGGACCACCACCGGGGGCCCTTGGTGGTCCCCTGGCCCCCAGTCTAGATGCTCGCTTCGCTCGCATACTGATTTTATTACCTTATGAAATGGCGCCCCCACTTTCAAAAACGTTCCGCCGCCGTTGCCTATATTCACCCAATACGATAGACTCAAAAGCGATGCCATTTACCACAGCTTTACTCTTAATGATGATAACAGAATTGAACCTGAAAGTAAAATCAATTTATTAGAGTGACCGAACTATTTGAGAGTAATTTTAAATAGGATATACACGTTGGAAATATTGTTAATGCTAGCCGTAAACTGTATTTCCTTTGTATTTTAAAGAAAATTCGTGCCTCCAGCAATGGTCTCCTTGATGTGTATACCGCATACATGACCCTCCCTAGAATATGCGTGTCCAGTATAGGGCACAGTATGATAATTGTTCAGCAAATAAAACTAATTAAGCGAATGCCGAAAAAAGGCACTCGGGATTGTCTTCGGTTATGAATGATTTGACCAATTGCTTGAGGCCGTTGGACTTCCGTCCCTTGTGATTAGAAGGAACAACTCTTTACTGTTGGTAGAAAACTTCTAGTCTCTGAATGTGTTTTCTCTTTGCCGCAAGCTTAGGAGAGTTCCGTGCTGGGCTCAGTGGCCTATTTACGAACCTAGATATAGGGTAATGTAGAATGGAGGGGAGAATTTGATATTCTTACTGTTGTTAATGTGATTAATGAATGTAATAATCATGAATCATAATGATATGATGACCTGATCTGCTAGTTCTAATAAACGTAATGGTAAGAGTAATGAGTACCGGTATATTTATAAGAGATGGTACTGTATAACAATTTCATTTCACAGCGTTTAGTTTGTATGTATATTATAGTGATTTTATTTAGTAGCCTTCGGACTGGTAGGCCGACTTTATACTGTTTTCCTGGCCTATCTACAATAACATTACGATATACATTTATTGTATTATATAAGTTCTATGTATCTTCGTCATCACTGGTTGTGCTTGCAGGGCTCGACTCTGGTACACGTCATCCACGTCCATGCATACATACATCATACACGCATACATACATGCATACATACATACATACATACATACATACACCTGTCTCTTATACACATCTAGATGTGTATAAGAGACAGGTGTGTGTGTGTGTGTGTGCATGTATCCTCCGACTTCGTTAGTTACTAACTAAATTTAAAAAGTGCAATTTTGACCCACACGTTTTACACAATTCCCCATTCACATCACGTCTTCACCGGTATTACTAATCGACAGCTCTCGTTAAGAAAGAATGCAAATTGATACATATTATTGAGCCAATGGCATTTTTCAAATTTGGCTAAATAAGACGCTTCGTTGTTTAAATCAAGCAAAATTGAATTAAAAAGCCTAATGGGTTATATGCTAAAATTGTTCAAATATAGAAAGTTAAAAGGTTTAATTTTTCAGCGTGCAGTGGCAGTGCCGGATTAAGCATCGTCTGGCCTCAAGGCACATTTTGGAAATGGCCCAAAAATGTTGAATGGACCCCATGGTAATAATTACGAAATGTAAAAACCCCAGCTACCGTGATTACTCATTCAATGGTAACTGGTCTACACCGTTTATTTGCTCTCTCCAATGTTGGTAGCATACAGCCTTATGAAACACAGGCAAAAAAACTGTTGGAAAAAATACTTATCGTGATGGGCGCCTGTGGTTATAACACTATCAATAAATAAATAAATGATAAATAATATTGCAGTCCAACTTTTGATGGCCCATCATTTTCGCCTGGCCCACAAGGCTTGTGCCTTATTTGCCTAATGGTTAATCCGGCACTGTGCAGTGGTGGGTTTAGGGATTCGAAATAGAAGGGGCCCACAGATGGACTTTCACAGATGGAGGGTCTATACCACCGTCACCTAAGCCCCACCATAGCTGGATTTAAGAAAATACATGATTCTTAGACTTAAAATTTGAATATAATTTTATTTTTTTCTCCATTTATTTTTTATAATTTGATAAATTTAGGGGTGTGGGGTCTCGGGCTGGCTTTCTCCAACCCCAACTTGAATCCACCACTGGGGTGCACGTGGGTCTCTCGCCAGCGTCGCACATAGTTGCTGCAATAAATGCTATTATTAACGTAACATTCCTGGCGTGTGCATTCATGTGTCCAAACTACATTTTTGTGTTTTGGTGAACCCATTATATTACGGATAAAAACGTACAGATGAGAATGCGCTCTGACAGCCAATGAATGATTGAGAGAAAGGATATACGTACATTTATTTTAAGAGGACGAATTCAAGTTTGCAATTCATTTATTCATTAATGACGTGAGCTTTTGAGAGGGGACACCCTAAGAAGTGTAAATTCAAGTGTTGTTGTAAATAATGTGTCAATCTTGCGTTACAGAAATAGTCCTCATCAAACAGTCTGTGTACCGACTATTAATTGATCGTAATGTGTTCGTGTGTGTCCACCTGTCACGTGTTGCAGACGTTTTGAAAAGTTGAAGCATCCGTTTCCATGGCAACGTTGCATGTTATCGATATTCTCTACATTATCGTCACAAATTATTAATGAATTGAGAAGGGGTATCAACATGAAATAATAGCAGGGTAATTAATAAACGATTGAATGAGTAAGAAATAGAATTGTCAATCAATTGACCCGGACGGTTTGATCTAGCAACCTTTTCAAATGTTGAAATTAATAGGCGCTTGATGGCCAGAAAAAACACGCGGAGTAGCGTAGTAATGATCGCTGTATTTATATTGGGATTAACAACTGAAAAACGGGCAACTGAATACTATATTAAGGAGAATAATCATCATTATCATCATCAACATTGTTATTTAATATTGTGCGGTATGTACTTTACTATACATTTAGTCATTATCACAACATGTGCGTGTATTCGCTTTGTTGTTCCAATTAATACTCCTATATTTTTTCCCGCCTTTTGTTATTTTTTCTCATTGTAATAACTGTCTGCAATATTTAATGAGGGTGATTCATCCCTTTATGAGGCTTGGGAAATGAAGTTTTAAAAAAATATTTATACCTTGAGACTGAGACGGGCATCTTAATCACCAAAACACGGCCACAACCATTATGTAACATAGTACCATATTGAAAAGAATAATGTCGAAACTGAAGTTCCGAGCTCATTGGAGAGTCGATCCGTCTTGCTTTCCAGGGCATTTGGGCCTGACTGAGCTCATGCCTGCCACTCAACAAGTCGGTTTATAATCTCAGATTGAAACTCGCAGCGTGTATGGGCGTGGATGACTACCAGCCGCCGTAAACAGGCGCTTATAGTAGCTAGGCTACATGTTCCCATCATCTCGCAACGACAGACCGGGCTGAAATGAACCATAGAATCGGGGTAAACCCCCTACTCTTCCGAAAGATGTAACAGGGGTTCCTTAAAGTGCACACAAACCAGTTGCACTGAACGTCCATTTTAAGTCCTTATCCGAGAAGAGCGGCCCGAATCAGAGCCTATGTAAGGCTGTAGTTAGCGGCGCCCCAGCTGCCTCACCGCTCGACCACTCGACTAAAGTAGCCCCTACCTAGCCCAAGGACACAAGCGAAAAGCATTGTGAAGTATCGAACCTCAGCTCAACGAGCCCGAGGCACAAACGCTGTGCCGACTGCTACTGTTTTATAAAGGCTGCTACTTTTTTTCATACATAAAAATTCCATGGATATACCAAACAGCGAACTTAATATGATCAATGAAATGAAATGATATGATGAAAGCTTTTTATTAGCTTAGGAAGCAGAGTTATTTTTGGTCGTCAGAAAAAAAAATTATGTTGCCGTGACAGAAAGCAGAAACCTTGAATTGGAATGCAACCATTTTAGTTTAGGGCCGGCCACGCAAATATTAATATAATATTTGTTCAAACTGGATGCTACGTTCAACACCAACATTCAAAAGGCGTTGATCCATATCGATAATTATCAACAATAACTCAATAATAAAAAAACGATACCATGAAAACAGCACGAAAATTACGAGCACACACGTCACACGTACACATTTTTTTTCCCCGTCATAGCGCGTATGACACTTACATTCTGTACACTCAATCCGTCCTCATTCATTTATTAATTTGTTCGTTTGCTCTTGTGAAATTGAATATTTCATTGGTTCTTGTACATCTCAATCAATTTCAATATATATCAGCGCTGGTTGATTTTGTGGTCTTAAAAGATTGCACGATTAATCGTCAAGATAGTGCGTATAACTTAATATAAATAATTTTCCTTGATGGAGCGAAAATGTATTTTGTAATGTACCTACCTGATAGGAACATAGATATAAATTAAAGAAAATTGAAAAACAACTTAACTCACAAGGCAGCACTCGTGTAATACATTTTGCTGCATCTCCAATATAGGCCTATTTAGATACAGTAGATTGTTGTTGTGAGATTGGTTAATCACTAGAATGATAGATTGTCTTGCACTAGGCAAGACTTGACATGATCAGGGAAATGAACATCCCTGCCTACGAAGTGTTCCAGAATCCTTCTGAACCCCCGGGAAGAAGAACTTTTTAATGGTCCCACCGATGGTGACATATTTTCTCGTTTCCGATAGACGATGCAACGCCGTTTGCTGGTTGTCAGTGGCAATCTCAACGGATCCTCATTAAAAAGACAATCCGTTGGGTCTGCGTCTTCGCGTAAGTTCTTCGTCGCGTCGCCGTCGCACGCAGTGAGTAACCGGCTTAAGAAAAATCAGTTGTACAGATCAAAATTTTTCCCTCCGGAGTCTGGCTTTAGAATTGCACACTGAGAATAAAACGATCTCTGTCAATGGATGTGTGTATTTTAAAGGCTATGAAAATTTTCAGCATGAAAACAACTTGCTACCTTTATATTTTATGTAATAAATGTAAATTGATTTTCAATATATTTAGGCCTAAAAATATGCATTTAAACAACAATATTGATCGTCATTATCGCAGTTGTACGTCACTCCTTCCATTTCTCTAATTTCCTTTAGAATTCATCCGGACATTCCATCTGCTCCAGTAGTCCTAAATATTGTTGACCGTTCTCATATTTATAGAAGTTACAAATACAAGGCTCCGACACTGCTATCCACTTTGCTATTCATTTCAAATCGTTTTGATTCTTAACATTTACGATATTTGATGTTCAGTGATCGTAAACATTGTGTCTATATTAGAGTCGATATTTTCAGACTTTCTAGCGTTTACATTGCCATAAAACAAGTCTGAACTTCGATTTGTTATCGTTACACTTTTTTTTTCTCAACGTAACTAATTAATACGAACTGGGAGCCCTACTTAAAACGGACATGTTCTAATTGTAGTTTGTCCTTCGGTGAAATCGGTAATATAAATGGAGAGGGCGCTATGTTCGATAGAGTCGATCTTTGGCTACCAGACCACAGATCCTCTGCTGTACAATCATGGAGACAAGATAAGAAATTTGATTAACACATCCCTGAATCGGGAAAAAACACTTGTGTAACAGTAATAGGGGTGAGGTTAGTCTTATAGCGCATGCAAAAATTCTCCATAATCAAAGAAGGCCAAACAAGACAGAATGATATAAATTCATAATTCCTTAAACCAATTATAAAATAATTAATACATTCTTTGACTTATATTTTCCTACATAAATATATCTCATAAAATGTGGATGCACACGCTGTCAGGCAGTTTAGTTGGTAATATCATGAAGAAATTACTAATTCCTCTACGGTAAATGATCCTTGAATTAGGTAGTTTGGGGCGGAGGAAATAATTGTCATTAAAACAATGCAACAAGTCATGAAAATTGTTTTCCATGATACAATCCAAAAGTGTATACATGAAAAGAAGAGAATTTGGAAATATGTATACATAAATAAATAAATAATACTATATCCCTAATATAAAAAAAAATTACGTCATTACGCCTATCACGTTTTTACGCATTAGCAGTTGAATTATGCGTAATGACAGGCCTGCTTTTGACTGTATACTTCCCGGTTGGTCTATGACAGGTTTTGACGGCCATTATGCCGAATGTTTAACTCTTGCACATTTGACAATGCCGTCATTTGAAATCAACACAAAACCTATCAATCGTAGCATCAAATTAAACCTGCCTAGGTCCTGCTTTTATATAAATGCAGCTTCGTGCGCTTTATCCCCTCAGCGTTCTGCTTCGAACCGATTGTTCAAATTACTCACAGTTACCTTCAGACTATAATCTACGTCGTGGAAAATGCTTAATCATAATTAAGAAACATGGACCGGCTTTGGCAATATATTATTCATTGGCGTAAATGGTATTACGAACAGTAATCGGGAGGTATTGGGTTCGAATCCTGATGGAGATCTCGGTATACAAAACAAACATTGAACAACAGCTAAAGAGTAAATGTAAGTAAACAGCCAGAACTAGAACC
>NW_022707798.1:277578-284433 GCF_011630105.1 Anneissia japonica | reverse complement strand
GAATGTAGGATGAGCGAATAGGAGAGAGGACACGTGCGACAATAGGCCCTAAAGTATTTTATCTCTGATGCAACTCGCGTGTCGATGTGACAAAAGCATGATTAATGAAAGAGTGAACGAGATTGATTGCTGGATCTATGAATTGTTAAGATGGTTAAACATTATATAGATGGACAATTCTACAGAATTCAATTGGTCGGTGATTAGCTATACAAATGAGAGATGTACAGCAAGTAGGCTAATTAGAGAGTAAGTAGGCTTAGTTCCATTTTCCACGTGTAAACAGGGAAAAACGCGGGACTATTGTTTCTAGGTCTTATCTACGAAGATGTGTGTGAAGGAGGGCGCTTAGTGAGATATAGCCGGAGGTTAGCCAACAGCACTCAGCCATCTTCGACCCTTCCTTTAAATCGTTTATCTGGAGATGTAGCGGTAGGCATCTATCTTCGTTTTACGTACGAATCTTTAACACATAGATACAAACGCAGCTTCTACAAAAGAGCTATAGACTATTCTTATTGGATGATTCTCATTAAAAATAATTATTTGAATAATGATGAAGATGATGATAGTGATGATTATGATATAACAACACCGATAATAATAATAATAATAATAATAAAAGTAATAATAATTACAATAATATTAAAAATAATTTCGGTATTATGATATAACAAATAAATCTCACAAACACACACAAACGTAATAATAATAATAATTTAGGCCTAACTATATTAGGCCTAAATTATATTTTTAAAATCTGCTTTTTGCCTTTTTAATATCACCCATGCTTCTGGAATATTCTTATTGGATGATTCTCATTAAAAATATTTTGAATAATGATAAAGATGATAATGATGATTATGATGATGATAATTATGACAGTGATGATGATGATGATTTGATGATTATGATATAACACCGATAATAATAATAATAATAATAATAATAATAATAATAATAATAATAATAATAATAATAATAATAATAATAATAATAGTAATAAAAAGAGCACGCAGTAGAGAGCATATTATCTCCGCCCGTGCACCGCAAAACTCTTTCTATAAAATAAACCTCCCAAAAAAAGTTCCTAATTTACTTCAATCACTACCACTACCACCCCAACTCATTTCGCTCCACTCCTCTTCAATAACAATAACTCTCCAATCTCTTTCTATAAAATAATTCCTCAAAAATATGTTCCTACATTCCTACCACCAACCACAATCTACTTAAAAAAAGTTACACAACAAAAGTTAGAACTAATAAACAATCTCGCCAATCTCTTACTTTAAAAAGTTACACTAACACGAAAGTAGCACTTACATGATTTAATTAGTTTTTGAGATATTTGATCTGCGACATTTTGCTTTGAAAGGTGCATATCTATCGCCCCAAAATATAATCACTTCATTTTTCGAACGCCTTTTTTAAATGGTCCTCATATCCACACCTTACGTCGGATCGTGACCAAAATTTTAACAATTCTTTATTAAGACATGACAAACTATTATGGAAAGCGTCATTTTCAACCATTGATCCAATCAAGACATATTTAGGTGTGGGTCCGAATGGCCCTCCCATGTACTCCCGTATTTGTATCGTCACCAGCAGTTCACAATTTCTTCCTTTTAACTTGGTTGAACCTTTCACGAAGGTTTCAACCATATCATTTGATTATTTTTTGAAATATCTGGTCTAGAACGTTTTCTTTTGAGTGGTCCTCATATGCACACCTCCGGTTGGCCACCAAAATTTAATCACCTCATCCTTGGGTTATACAAAACAATCGCTGTATCTGGCATTTAAACCAGTGCAGCTGTTTTTGAGATATTTTGTACACAAGAAACACGCAGGACCTCAACAATTTAAAAGACCCTCAAGTTCACCCCCTAATTTTGATCGTGACCAGCGCTTGATAATGTATTCCTTGTAACTTCTGTCACGTGGTACTTCAATGATATCAATTTGACACGAACAAAACGACGCCCATCATCAGATAAATTACAACAATCTGTTTATTTATTTCCTTCTTCTTTTCTTTCGTCATTCATTCATTTGACTCACTGCAACCCTTTGTTTCGTAACATTTATCCATGAGTCAGCATAATATAGAGGCTACTGCTGCTAATTATGACCGAAACCTTGGTTTGTCACCTTATATAGCACATATCTGCCTGCATTCAACATTAGCCAGTCTTCATGGACCTTGTCCAACTCGGCTTTTCTCATCTAAGGCCCTTAACTTAGGCCTCCCTAGAGACGTCTGCTCTCAATCGAGACCTAAACAAAAATTTACGCCCTTATCTCCCAGGGTCCAACATTATGACGTGTTTTCCTTTTAAATATGCATGTACTTAATTAATATGCACATACTTTTTAGTGTCCCTCTAGAGTTCCATTCTCAACATGAGGAACATCCTTTAAATGCTCCTCACATCCACACCCTAATCCGCACAGTCACCAAAATTTAATCACCTCATCCTTGGGTCATACTGTACCTAACAATCCTGTAACTGGAATTTATATATATGCAGCCGTTTTTGAGATATTTTGTAAAAACCTGAAACAGCAAAGCGTTACACACACAAACACACGAAACGAAAACATATGTCTCCTGGCGGAGATAATAATAATAATAATAATAATAATAATAATAATAATAATAATAATAATAATAATAATAATAATAATAATAATAATAATAATAATAATAATAATATTAAAAATAATTACGGTATTATGTAATATAAAAAATTAATTTCACAATCACACACAAACGTAATAATAATAGGCCCCATGTTTCTTCTACTGCAATGTTGCAGCCGTCTCTGCATCATAGAGGTACAGTAACCCATAGCCTTTGGGTGTACTTGTTACTTGATATTCTTAGTATTTCTAGGCCCAGCTGCTTTGCATGGGAGTACTTCATCAAATTTAACCTATAGGCAGCTAGCAAGGATTATTACTTGACCGATATAACATTGAATCCTCATTCGTTTCTTTTCCTGACTAATCCGATAAACTGGGTTGTCTATTTTTAGAATTCTAGATACCATTTTACCAAAAAAAAAAAAAAAAAAAAAAAAAAATTACCCCAGCATGCACTACTGACGGGCTTTGAAGTGGTTCACGTAATGTTCACTCCTCCCTGATTTCTGCAATATATGTAAGTATATCATGGCATGTAAATAATAGCTTTAGATTATGTACCGCGGAGTGGTACTGAATGGTGTGTATACAGTTATTATGGCCACTTTTCGGCATCAATGGTGTACCGGTACTCTCCAACTGGATATAAAACAAAAAGTAACGATACAGGGAAACACAATTTTAATGCTTAAATTGTATACATCATTATTCTACTACCGGTACTGTATCTTAGAAATGATAGAATGGCGTAACATTTCAACAGATTGACGTATAGGCCTATAATAATAATGTAAGAAAATACATAGACTAAATTATACTTTTACTGTAAACTGGAGAGGGCGTGATATACATAATGTTGGTGCATCCATGGTGGCAGGCTATATAAAAATTGCAAAAAAGGTGTACAATACAAATTTGAAATCTTCTAATTCGGGAAAAATGTATAGGTGGGTTGATGAGTTGGTTTGATTTATAATTTCTATAGTGTTTAAAAAAAAAAAAAACAAAAAAAGTCTCTTATACACATCTACACATTGCTACGTCCGCGGCTAATGACGGTCCCACAAGATGACAGTGAAAACTTCTAAACACGTGAGGGAGTGGGACATGCATATGTATTTGAAGCATAGAGGTATAATAAGAATACTAGAGCGCTAACCGCAATGTATTCGATGTTCGAAATACGCAGAACTGTGTGTGTGTACCATCCAAGATGGCTACCATAGATTTAGCCAATCAAATTTCGCTAATCGCCATCATTTGCAAATGCGCCCTCAATTTACTCAGAAAGTTCAGTACAGCTATGTTTGAAACTCGAGCGCTGCGGTGTTTGGGTTTAATGTATACGATTTTAATTTTGATTCCTTGGTACTTTATTTTTGAATAAGATGCTTCACTTGGCCTCGTTTTGGCTACAATAGTTTAATAATTTGTTTTTACCATTATTCATTATCATTAATGAAATAATAGTCAGTCAGAGGGCTTATTAATATGTAATAATATGTATACTGAGCCTGAAGGTGGCGCTTTACTACGACGGCCATCTTGGATGGTACACATACATAACTCTGCATTGCTGCGCCATCTTGTCAGCACTCTAGTTGTTTAATAGCTCTATGATTTGAAGGCACGGTAGTGTTCATTGTCTTGTTAATGTTATGATTGGTCAGTCCTATTGATACCGTACTCCGGAAAGGTCTTCTGCCGTCTACAACGACCAAATTGACCCAACATTGGCTATATATTCATGGGGAGTCGCACTAACGTTGATAAGATTTCAGGATGGGCCTACAGGACTTAACCACTTCAAGAAGAAAGAAATTAAAACAAAGGCCTGGCCCACAAAGATTGAACCCTGGATGACACACTTAGCAGGCGAGCACTTTAAAACAGAGGCCTACAGCAGTTAACACAATAAGAGTAAACTTATAATTAACGAGCATTATGAAGATACAAATACAATCTGCCTTCGCATGTACCAACGTTGAGTAACCGGATAAATTTCAAAAAGGTTAACAATTGAAATACCAAATGTCAACTTTATGGGTTTAAGGATTGAATTCGTTAATATACGAGAATAACCAAAGTACAGTTTAGTAAGCTTTAATTTGCTGTTGTTTTATCATCGCCATTTGAGCTGTTAACATGAAAGAATACCCCAGGGTTCAACTTCACGTGAGGTTGTTACGTAGCAATGTTAGAAGCAAGGAGTAAAAGTGCTTTGACACCCTCGTTGCTAACCATCAATCATGATAAAATTAATGATGGGAACAAAGTATAATAAAAATGTATTTTGTATAATTTGTATAACTTATCTAATAAGAGATGTACTGTTTGGCACCAAAAGTAGGCCTGGTAGCGGCAAGTAAAACAAAAACATGGGCAACAGACAAACCTTAACATTCAGGGGAGTAAAACGCTGCAGAGTGGACTGTTCCCTGAAGCCCCATTCCTCGAACGCTGTTGCTAAAACTACATCATAAACGTATACCGTACGTAAGTCAACCAACTCCTTCATGTTGTTTACATTATTTCTGTTACAATAATATCTTAAGTACAATAAAACATTACACTATGTCACATACAATTTACTTCGAATTTTAAAGTTAAGAATAAACATTTAATTTATTGTTATGTGTTATTATTGTCGAATTATCATCCGTTGCAAATATCACTTGTTGCGGAAACAAACTTCAGTTTGCAACACACTGAATTGTAAACAAATTAAATCTAATATATAAATAATTGCTCTCATAGAATACTCGTTATATATGCATACCGTAAATAACTTTTAACCGTAGTATTTAGTATTTTAAATGGTTTTTGTGTATATTTACAAGATATACAAAAACTTTATTAAGAAACCACCATGAACCTATCATTAAATTCATGTATTGCATTTACATGGAAGAGGTTCGATATTTCATTTTTAAGCATTTCATGGTTATAGTTTCCGTTTTTTTTTATTACATGCCTAGCTGTTTTAATGTCGTGTCTGTCTCATAAACCCACATATACATTTTAGTTTATAGGCCTACCTTTTTGTGTTTTGTTGAACATAATATAATTACTTGACCTTGAGATATGGGAAGACAAATACGAATGAAATTTAAGAACAGGAATGTACACATCATTGATTAATTGAAGTACTTTATATTTTAAGGAGAGTATTATGGCAAATTAGTTCACATTGTTATGTCTAAGTTGTAATTGATAACGTGGGTCAGTGTTTTAATGTATGTTTGCTATCGTAAATCCCTAAAGGAACATAACTGTTGAGCTGAAAAGTAATACATTATGTGTTTTTTTTTTTTTTTTTTAATTTAATGTGCATTTCTCTGTATCGTTTTCAGTGACTACGAGGTGTACGGTAAGGTACCGTATTCAGGTATGATTATGTTTTTTTTTGTATAAGGATGTGTCCAGTGGTGGCGCCAGGGGGGGGGGCAGGCCTGGACCCCCTGTCGTCCGACGAACGACTAGGTCTTCGGACCAAAAATAAAAAAAAATTAAAAATTCGCCTATCCAAATAACGTTATTTTGATTGCCAATCCCAAATATTGTGGTCTAAAAGCACACTGAGGACCAAATTAAGCCATAAAAACTCATGACCCCATAAACCCTGGGACTTTTTATTCCGGGTCAACCCATGCTTAGTCTTCGCCTTGGTTTGGAACCCTACGCCGGACACATCGGACCCCTTGTGGGCAAATTTCTGGCGCAACCGCTGGATGTGTCTAAAGGTGTACGTGTGTGCGGTACAGGGGCAGATGCAGGGGTGCAGACGGTGCGGTCGCACCCCCTAAATTATATTAAGAAAAATAATTGTTGTATTGTATTGTTGATATAAATTACCGGTAAGATTTTTAATATATGAGAGTGCAATTTCCGGGCACCTAGAGGCAGGCGCAGATCCAGACCTTCGCACCGTTCGCCATGGCGAAGAGTGAGAGATAATTTTTTTTAAAATATAAAGTGATTGAATGGCGAATTCCAACTCTTTCTATCGGAAATGCCACCTACCTAAACCAATCACAAAAATATAAAATTAAAGAAAAATACTGAGAATTGAGAAGATAATAAGCGTATAATATTGTATTAATTGGCAAGTACAATGTACAGTTTTCAGGCCCGTATATCCAGTTGGCGGACGCGGATTTGGGTGGGTGGGGGCGGCCCCCTAAGTTAGTATTATCTGGATCG
>NW_022707798.1:198024-277511 GCF_011630105.1 Anneissia japonica | reverse complement strand
TGAAGGGTGTGTAAACACCCTACCAAATTTGATCTTGATTTGATAAGGTCCACATTTCCAAGACATTTTAAAAATAAAATCTTAATATTTTTACATTTTAACCAGTACCGGTAATCTACTCAGTCTGTCGAGATTCGGAAAAACGCAATTTATCCATTTTTGAGATTTTGGCTCAAAGCACCCTGTGCATCTAATCTATCGTGGGAAGTGATCATATATGCCAAACAATTTTTAGACATATGAAAGTATTATGAGAGTTAAGCATTATATCCGCCTACCAAAGCATTATACGGTACCCAATAAGCATTGAAAACGTATTTTCTTTTTTTTTTTTGATTGGATCTAACATGTGTATAATGATATTGATAAACAATAAGAATTCTCGGTACTATGCTATTAAACATTTAAAGAATGGACTTTCTTATGTTGTGGTCATATTAGACTGTAATATCATTAAAGAAGATCATTCAAAAACATAAAACATAAAAAAAATTCCCACGTCGCGACGCGTCGGTTCATGCATAAAACGTAATTTCCTAAAAATTTGGATAGGCCCCTGTATGAGATTGACAGTCAATAAAAATTCTCTGTATACCCATCTATGCTAAACATTTGAAGAGTGGACTTCCTTATGATTTAGGCCTAAGGAAATATAAATTTATATGAGTCTGAACTTTGAAGGTAATGAAGTGTTCTTCCATATGTTGTGGTCATGTTTAGGTTAACTTTCGACTTCAGTGCATGCATACGGTAACCTAATTTTTTTGGATATATGATATTTTCATGACAATCGAGAATGTACAGATCATATAAATTGTAGACAACTACTGTTGTCCGATTGTTTGAATTGAAAATGTGACGACGAACTCGGGTTACGGGCCTCGTTTGACACTTCATATTAATTAATCTTGCACAGGAGTCTGTCATCACGTAGTACGGTGCCTCCTCCTCCTCTTTACCATCCACCACCACCACCACCACCACCACCATCGTCAATATTACCATAATAATTGTCCATAGTGAAGTAGGGAAAAACTATGAATTTAGAGCGTGTGTATTCATTCATTAATAGACGTCTCATAATGCACGACAGTGCATTTCCAAGCATTCTGAAAACAAAACTTTCTGAAGGACCCAAGACTCCCTCACCCCCCACCCCCACGTTTAAAAATTGTCTTCCAGCGACGGAACAATCAAACACTACGTTCTCTTCTCATGACCCCGCCTACTCTTGGACCCCATCTGTGTGATAATCAGATTAAACTCTGTATCCTCGCCTGGGAGGTTCATATCTCAAAATTTTCTGCCCTCAGCCACCATGGTGGGACTGAGGTGGTGTGGACTCTCGCACTTCTCACCGCCAAATCCTGCATCCGCCCCAGCGGTATGAAATATACGCGAAATTGCCTGAGTACAATATAAATTACATCCAAGTCAGCTAGTTCCCCTCACTTTCCAATCGCCTCAATTTAAAATAGCAAATTACGATCGAAAAACAGGGGGGTCGTCTTATACGCGCGACATACAGATAAAATTATGTTCGTCTTTTGTGCGGATCGCCTATAACACGCGAATTTACTACTGCAATGAAGCTACTAAAATGTTGGTAAGAATGAACGCATTTTTAAATATGGGGAAATAAGATTTTGATGAACAATTAAAATCTCATATAATGGTATTATTTGGAAGATTAGCCCAGAATTTTCTCAAACTCGGAGGTCGTCTTATAGGGCCTACGCCGGTCGCCGGTTGTTATAGATACGCGAGAGTGGTGGCCACTCTGCACTCTGCTGTTGGTGAGTTCTCTGTCTAGAGACATGTAGGCTACAGGGCGCAAACAGGACACTGTCTTGCTAGATTACAGATTTGATGGTGGACCTACCGACTGATTTAGGAATAAGCATGTATTTAACTAGTTATGACGCATAATCCATGCCATTAATTTAGCTCAATTAATCTGAGAACGATATAACCTCTATGTGTAAGATCGGTGTGGTTAGAACTAAAACATAGAAGTATAAATTAAAATCACAAGTCGATGCATTAAGATGAGTAAAAACTACATGGTTTTAGCATACACATCATGTCTACTTTTTGTTACATCATGCCGACAACCAGTTGGCCGACCAATCAATTACTACGGGCAGGCGATAATCAATATTGTGCGCGTGAATCGACTGAAAATTATTGTTTTGATATTCATTCATATCATCTGAGAAGTTACCGGTATAAATTGGCTACGTCATTCAGAAAGAAGCCTAATCAAATCATGAAAACATGAATACAATATTATTTTTACATAGGATACTCATTATAAATTTAGATTTGTGGTATATGAATTAATAGCGTGTTCGGTTCCTTTCATCTCCGCTGTGTCTCTATATTTTGCCGAGGGCTTATATTTTCTGTCTTCGTCCGTAATTATGTTGTATTGTGTAGGTACCCATTATATTTAATATTCTATTGTTAATACCTTCTTCGGGTCTTACTCATCGATTTAGATGGTATTTTTTAAGTCCGCATGTCTGATAATAAAAACGTTTTATCATCAAAATGGTAAAAGATCTAGCGGAATAAAATTGATAAATCGAATAACAACAATTTATTTCAATTGATTTAAATAGTGGAAATATAGGCCTTAGTAAAGAAATAAAACTTATACATTTTTTTTATTATGGTTATAAACAAATTGAAATACAGAACGGAGAGTTAAAGGTTAGTCTATTTAAGTTCTGGGGGAAACGAGCATAAACTTTTATAAGGATAAAATTATCATTATTAATCTCATTATTACTATTATTATTATTATTATTATTATTATTATTTTATTATTATTACTAAAAATAATAATAGGCCTAATAGTAATATTAATAATAACAATTAACAATGATAGTATTATATTATTATAAAAATGAATGACCTAATTAAAATTAGTTCTGATAAAATTGAATTAACTACATTTTATTGAAATTAGATTAATTTTCTAGTCACGGAAAATGCAATGTTCGTTCGATATGCCATTTTTGATAGCCCTAAAAGCCAACTTACACAGCGTCGTACGACGCAGCCCGACGCGATTCATCGTCGGGGCAGTCTTACGACGCTGTCTGAGTTGGCCCTAAGCCTAATTATTTACTTATATAACAATCACAAAACTTATAAATAAACTCTAAATCATATCCAGAAATGCTGCCTTGTATTTTCTTATATCGTATATTCGCGTTTTTATCAATAGTCGACATATTGACCTAGTAAAAAAAAAAAAAACAAAAAAAAAAAAAACCATGTTTTTTATGTGGTTATAAAAGAAATTGAAATACAGAGCGGAGAATTAAAGGTTAGTCAATTATTCTGTGGTGGCAACGAGTATAAACTTTTAAGTATAACATCATTATTATTAATAATAATAATAGTAATAATAATAATAATAATAATGATAATAATACGCCTAATAATAATAGGCCTAATAATATTATATTATTATTAATAACAATAATAATAAATTAGTATAAGTAATACTAAAGAAAGATAAAATAGTGAATAATAACAATGTTATGGGGAACTGGCTAGTATATACATATATATATAACTGAATATACAAATAAATATATATATATATATATAAATATACAATAAATATTTAAAAAATATATAAGAAATTTATAAATAATACAGTATATATATATATATGTATATATATATATATATGATATATATATATATGTATGTATCTGTATATCTGTATTTTAACAACATCTATCAGTGCTGCATACTTTCGGATCGACGTTTCGAAAAAGTAACTAAGTCCAAAAGTGTATGTACAGTACATGAATCTCACCAAGGATGACCCACTAAATCCAAAGATTGTATTTCATCTTCATACATCACAGAAACCAGATGAAACTATCTGAGCTTATAGGATATGTTGTTTCATCATGAAAGAATACCGTACGCTTCCAAGTAACACAAAAAATACACAATTTTCCTAGGTTTAGTTATTCAACTAGGCTATCACACTAAAATGTATGCGGCGAGATAGACTCATGACGTCAATTTCTAACGCCTGATTATTGTCAAATGGACTTATCAATGAACACAGGCGAGAATCAAATCGTAATGAAAACATACTTAATCATTGCAATAATATACCCTTTATTATGGGATGGAGTTATGTGATTGCATGGAATTTTATTGTAATTCAAAACAGCGATTTAAAAATTAATTCAGTTGCAGACAAACACGCAATTCCACTATTTTTTGCTCTAACATTATTGAGTCATTTATCAGCGTTAAGTTACAAGTTGACATCTGATTCAAACATGAACATCATTCTTATTTTCAAAATTAATGTTATTTAATAGGCCTCATACACCAGAGACTTTTTACATCTATGATTTCGGAGAGCGCTTACCGAGGCGACGCCGTCTCTGAGGAATCGCCATTTCTGCAGTGCGTGTCCTTCTGTACTCATAACATTACGATATTTAATGGTATAAATTTTAAATATTTAAGCTATTTGTAGCACAAAAATGCCTTCTCATTTGGACTATGATAGGCATATGGTCCGACTTATTTATCATGAGTTTTAAGTAACCGATTGCGGCCGCGGGAGACACATACTACACCAAAAACAAAAAAACAACGCACAAAACATGCACAAAACATGGCCAACGCCTAACCAAGATATCCGTAGCTTTTAGCACATATAAACCACGGCTGTATACTGTAGAGTTCCTATACTGTACCCTGAGTTTAATAAATATCGTTTGCGTTACGTATTAAGTTACATTGCTCCTAATAAGACGCAGATTTATGAATTCTTTGAATGGAGGATTAAATTTGATTTGAAAATAATTTATCATGATCTATAGAATATCCACAGGCCTATAACTGCACACGTTCTAGTTTGTTTTACGTATGTCCCAATAAAACGTCGCAGTGACTAGCTTAAACCAATATTATAGCAACAATCCTCAAAGTATGATCTATTGCAGTTTTCCTTAAAGGGACAATTTACTAATAGCCTGTGTTTTGCACTGGCAATGGAGGGTGAACTTATTTACCTCCTATGCTGTCAGGTGTATTGGTATAATGATTGTCGAGGAGAGAGAAGACTGGGCCAGCGTAATTACGTCAGGTACCCGAGCATTCCATGCTCCTGATTGGTCGAATTGTTCAGGAATGGTATCACACACGAGATGACAAACTATCTTTGTAGACTCTTTAGTGGTAATTGCCTTTGTGTTCGAATGTTTAGTACCACGATTTAAGACATATTTCACGTCATCAGGTGCTAGTCTGAACACCCTCAAGGGTTCGTAATCCGTTTAGCCCATTTGATAAGCGTGCCGATTGCACATGCGCGACCTGGTTTGATAAAAGCATATCTACTTATTATTGCAGGTGTGTATATTAAGGGCGATCGACCATTCATTTTTGTTCAGTAAAAAAATGTTTAGCGCAATTTTGTTTGTCATACTTTTTAATTTAATAGATAGGTCGGGTCATACAAATAATATAAGCCAATTCTAAACATTGTGTGCGGAGAATATCAATAAACAAAAATATACAAATCGATTACTGACAAAGGAAATAAAGATAATCGTATTTAAATATTAAAATACAAGCAGCCAAAGCAACGCATAGCATAAGATTTATCATTTTTATTATCATTATTATTTATTTTGGCACATGGGCCAAATATTGTCAGCAAATTTATCACTGTCGTTTATTAAATGGCAGTATCTTTCACAACATAAAACATATGATCCTCTACGCATAAACTAAATATCGTTAGCGTATCAAGCTTACAGAGTGGAGTAGTTCTTGTTAGCAATGATTTATCATTGTCCCTACAACAATTTTGACAAAACTACAACGAATCAGCTTTAACAGCCGTACAACTTTTACGCCGGAAGACGCATAAAAATATCAATAGAAGGATTACACCTGCGCAAGACATTAAGCAACATACACGACAACATTGAACTCATTTGAGTAACATTTAACTTTCCTCATGGAACAAAAAAAAAAACAAAAACAAAAAAAAACAAAGCAGGATTTCTTAATCAAATTGAAAGTACCTTATCCCTAGCAGCTGGAGAAGAGGAAACGGAATGGAAACATACAATCCAGCTTTCAAGGTTAGATGTAATTATGGATTGAGGACCCATAAAGAATCAAAATATAAAAAAAAAATTACAAAGATATGTTGGGATTAAGACGCTCATAACCTGGATATCAAGAGAAATGGTGATAATTTAACCTTGATTATTATATTTACAAATAAGGTTGTTCATCGCTGTTTGTCTGTCTGTCTGTTTCACTCAAAGCCTACCGTACCTTTGAAGTGAATCTCTAAAATTGAAAATAATTAAAGTAATATAATTAGTTAGTTTAAAATTCAAATAGGTACACTGGCGGATTCAAGGGGGCCCAGCCAGCCCGGGCACCCTAAAGTTTTAAAAATTAAAAAAAGAATGAGAAAAAAAGAAAATTATACTAAAATTTTGAGTCTAAAAGTGCCATTTCCGCCATCTAGAGGTGCTATAATCGTAAAATTTCTTGCCTCAGCCCCAACTAAGGTGAGGCTGAGGTACCGTAGTATAGACCCTCCATCTGTGAGAGTTCTTCCCTGGACCCCCTCTATTTCAAATTCCTTAATCCGCCCCTGGGTAGGACACTGATCCAAAAAATACTAATCGTTGATATGATGGACCGATGATGATTGGTGAAGTTAAGTGTATAAACTGAGATGAGCCGAGAGGTAATATTCCTGCTTCTTGCACTGAAGACTCCGGTTCAAATCTGGACAACGTCGGCTAGCCTCCTCCTAGCATAACTCTCGCATGAGAGTTAGGCATGGTACGGTACTGGCACCGTATTATGGCCGCGGCGAGTCTCCAGGGGCCCTGTCACAATAATAAAATTTGAATAAAATGTTAAATAAAAATAAATAAAAATAATAATTGATAACGATATATGAGCCGAATTGTTTTTATGGCGTTGCAAAAATGATGATTATATGATAATGATAAGAATAATTGCTGCTCTGTCATCGCCTGTTAACGACCTATTAGCTCTGCTACAGATTTATTATTTATTTATTTATTATAAATTCGGCATAGGCCTATATAGAAAACATTAAAACAGACAAAATAAGGAAGTATAAAACGACAGGTGAACGGTATGCCAAGAGAGAATACTAGGCAGATGGTGTTTAGGATTTTGCCTTTGATGTTGTTATTACAATGATCATGATTATGACGACGACGATGGTGCATGATGATGATATGATAACATTAATTTATGGCAGCTATAATAATCACTGAAAAAACGTCGACTCTCGCACCCCAGCTGATGGAGGTGGCATTAAATACCGTAGCGTAGCTTTTTCTTTCAGTGAGATCCCATTTCACAAATTTGAATTGAATAGCAAATAAACTACAGAAGTTAATGGGATTTTGTGGAAAAATATAGATTACATAATAGCCTGATATTGTAAACCGAGGCTCATGAATATAAGCTTTTAGTGGTGGATTTTGTCGTACACGTGTAGATTTCTATTGATACGTTCCCAGCATTGTTAACTACGTAATGCACATGATAAATGATATCATATATGGATTTGGGGGGTTCTCTGGATACAGCTGGTGAGAAGGACAACTTCGTACGCTCAGCCTGGAAAAATAGTCCTTATTCAAAACATAGAAGACTTCCACTAAAAGGAAAATGAGGCGTAAAACGCGTGGTAACGCGATACATTTAGCGATGCTGAGATGAAGTGAATTGTTAATTGATCTCAGCGAGTCTGGAGAGTTGAGAAGTAAAGAACTCAATTATACGTTGGAAACAAAGATGTATATTTATCCTGACCCAACAACGACCTTTTATATATCCATTCAGTTGTTTCAGAGATGGGTGGAATGCCCGAGAAATTATTACACACTCGAATGCGTTCGGCTTCGTGAGGTCAACGCACCACCGCTCTATGTAAACGAAAAAGTAGAATTATGACGTCAAAATAATTTAATGCGATATTGAAACACCTGCTTTAGATGAATCATGCGTCTTCATGAATTTTAAATATTTATTGCGTTTAGTACCAATAAATTTTGCCTATATAATTGTTAACGATATGCCTACACTTTCGCGTCGAAAAGCGCTCAATAGATACCGGTAGGCCTACCGTAATCGTTAAATGTGATTTTCTGTTAGGCCTAAGTATAAATTATAACAATTGTACAATTATTTTTAATTATTTACTGAATTCATACCAATATTTTACAGGTAAAATAACACATTTATTGCTAATCACAATAGAAATCTTAAGACATTTGTCCTGGTGGCTAAGTAGGCCTACGTTTAGTTTTTTAACGTGTAACCAAAAGAGCGGGACGCGACAAATATTGCTTGGAGCATTTGTTTAAATCCCCCACGCTGTTTTAACTTCTATTATAAATATTTCAATAAATATTAACACACGTAAATAAAAGTATCTAAGGCCTATGACTTAACTGTATAGTAATACAATAAACATTTATATAGGCCTATTGTACATGCTTCTCTGCTTATATGCCCGGTTTATAATAGCTTACAGTGGAACAGTAGGCCTACTCTTTTCAATTTCTTTTATCGCATGTAATACCACCTTTAGGAATTCACAGCTAGATTTAAGCTTTCCCCTCATGTGACCTCATGAAGTTAAAACGCACACGTAAATGTGTTTCTCATCTCATAAATATATACTTTACCTTTTATCTGTATTAAATTTACAGTATGTTCTGTAACCCATACCTTCAGTAGCGTCAGTCGTGCGCTGGGTGACTCCCATAAAACATAATATCAACCCTCGTCGCCACTAAGGCATAATATACGATAGTGAAAAACCACACATTTCTTTGCGCTGTCACCAAGAGAACACTGTCTACTACCTGGTTGGAATCTCTGGTGGGGGTCAGAAGGATCCCCTGACGCCACATAAACTGGGAAATTTATGACCATATTAAGGCATTTTGAGACGTTTAAAAATGTATTAATAATTAACAAAAAATGAAAATAACGTTCAATTTTTGGTCTGAAGAGTCGTAGCCGACGAGGAGGAAGAGGTGGCTTGTCTGTTCGACGGGAGATCAAAATACCCTTCCCCCAGCTGGCGACGTCACTTCATTGATAGGCCTATGCATCGTGCGTGGGTTTCTTTGAGTGTGGTATGGGTGAATTGAGGCTATTAATTTCACTTCACTATCATTTTCAGTTATTGTAGGCCTAATTAGTTTAAGACCCGGGTGTTTAAGGTATATAACACCATACAAGGTTCCATGAATTATTGTGGTCTAATTAAACAACGCCCTCGTTGTCGAAACCGACATCGCAACAACAGCTGGACTTAAAAAAACTTATTTAAAAAAAATAAAAAAAAAACGTTTAAAAAAGTTTGAATATTAGTGTGCATCAGCGCACAATGTTAACAGTCGCTTGTCCTAATATATGTAATATATCTATCGTGAGAATAAAACAGAATTGACGAAATGTTGGCCAATTGAGTTCAAACTAAAACGTGGATTAATTGCTACCCCACACGACAAACACGTTGATCTTAATGTTTGACGGTTTTGATATACAGTGACTTTCGTATAGATTTTCTATATCGCTGTCACTAATTTTGTACATCTCACGTTTCCCGGTTGAACTTTAGTTTTGAAGTTTTATGTAGGCTGGTTAAACATTACTTGCGTTTAACGCATTATCTTTTACAAGAAAATAAATTGTACGCTGCAAGTTAACGGGCATTCACTCACATTGCCAGCAAATCAATAAGCCAGCATTCAAGATATTGAAAAACATTGCATCATTTAATTCATAGGATTTATTTTGAAAGTAGTTGAAGTGCAGCGGGATTGGCATAGAGCTGGGAGCAGCAATGCAAGCTTGTATGTTATAATGCCAACGAAGACGATTGTTCTGATGTAGGGTAGGCCTAATACTGATGGTTGTGCTAATGCTGCTATAATGATAATGAAAATTATGATGATGATGTCGTATGGCGGTGATGATGATGATGATGATGATGATGATGATGATGATGATGATGTCGTATGGTGGTGAAGGTGGTGGTAATGATGATGATGATGATGATGATAATGACGATGATGATGACGATGTTGATTAATGCTAATGGATGATGATGACGACATTGAATGGAAATATAATAATAGTATGCTTACAACATATTCAACTTTTGAGTTGACATTTTATCCTTGATACATCATACCGTATTCATTTCGATTAGGCACTGGATAAAAACGTAAAATAGACTTAACTAATTTAAGTTGCGGGCCTACTCAACGCCATATCTATTGACAACCGAGTCATTTACTGATCCTCCGATTGTAAATTTGGAATTCCAGATCACTCCAACCACTTTTTAAATCACTATACATGAGTAGCGTTGTTTTCAGTGCAAGTTTCAAGTAAATTGCACTTTAATTGCACACGAAGCGCTATCAAGAAAGAAAACTAAGTAATAAACAGCTGACGAATAATCACGTGACTAAGCGAGAGAGTCATCATTAATCACGATTTTTTGGTTTCTTTTGATTTCAATAGTTTGTGAAGTGAATATCAGTTGTGTATCTCAAAAACTACATAATACTGTATACATCAGTTGCAGATCCAGGTGGTGACAAAAAAAAGGGCACCCGCCACTGGCACCAGCCAAACAAACCACTATGCAACGGTGAAATCATTTAAGCTTTGTACACAGTAACAATTTTTTTATGAAACATTTTTGTGATGTGCCATATATGGGAACGATGATGTCATATTACACCCAAATGGGCATAATTATCACGTTTATTTTGTCACATAAAATATAATACTGTAGTGTGTTAAAATCCAAAAGCTTCCCCAATAGGGAAAGGGACCTCCAAAAACGTTCGTCTTTCGACCATAGCTTCAGTGCCCTCATGAATAGGAAAATACATTGATGCAGAAATAAGGTTTAAGTTATAGTAGTGTGAACACAGGATAGAAGTTATAGCAGTAGCACACTTAAAGGTACATTCACACCGAATCCGAATTTTCGGCCGGATCGGAAGGCCTACCGACCCCGATAAGAAATCCAATCAGTGTGTAAGAATAGGGACACATGGCGTTCAGAGCTTCGGAAATGCGGTCGGAATTTCGGTTTGAATCCGATGTGAATGTAGCTTAAGACAGGGAGCAGTAGAATTGGCTCTAATCCCCTTTTCATAGTATTTTACTTCGATTTGGCTTAAACTTCCAGTCCTATTTCCTTAACCTGAGCACTATCCATATTTTAAACATTTGTTTAATCAATTACAGGCATCAAATATTACCAATTAAGAGCATGTCAGAATACACGCTGTAAATTCCAAATATTTAAGATTAGTAATCGAGAGATTTATGTTAAATATTGATAAATATATCACCTATCTATAGAGTATCATGCTCTCCATTTATTAAAAACTAAAAGTGATTTTGATACGCAACCGTTGACTCATAATTTCTTTGCAACTGGTGCCGTTCCAGAGGGCGCTCTCTCAAAAACTTTGTGATGCATTTTCTTAAATTACATTTTCTGCGTCCAATTACATTTGGCTACGTGCAACTCCAATAAACACATGTTGTATTATAATTCTTTTGTAGATTTAATTCAAATTCTTTGTGGTTAGGCGTACAGATGCGAGAAATGTTGTACCTTTTTATCTAAATCGTACATTTCTTTATATTCCCGTCCAATTTTCTCCTTTCCTCTGATCGATGGAATCTGGCCGATGGCGAGTTTCACGACTTTTGCCAAATCAAGATTCGTGTCATACGATAAATTATTCCTCGTAGACATGATTTAGTGTTTAAACATGTGTGCTGAAAATAAGGATACTGAAACGCATTTTGCCAAATGTAGGTCAGCCAGAAGAAGGCATTCGTTCATTCATTCATAAGGATTTGGACGACTCTCAAGACAGTGTTTACTACTTCTAAAGATGTGCGTATATGTAGATAGATCTCTGGTCATATCATCATTGGTGACACGTGGAGACATTTAATGTCTCCATTTGCATGCAGCAAACGGATTGGTAATAAACAATTAACAACACTGAAATTCAAGAAATCATTAAAACAAACAACTTATCAACAGTAATAGAAGTTCAAAAACAGGACTCACAATTGGCTAGAACATTAAAAATCATAAACCATAAAACTTGTAAATGGACAAAACAAGGAAAAATAATTAAGAACGAGTGCTATTACTGGTGCATGGTATCGTAGGGGATACGCCTAAAAATAATAACAATATTTAATTCAGAAGCAAGCCGAGAACGAAGTAATGGAATTATTTAAGAGATTGGCAATTTGAAAAGACGACGACGAGACGATGATGTTTGTGAGATGGTTGCAGTTTTAACGCGCAATTATGACTAAAATAACTACTGTTGCTGCTGCTACTACTGCTGCTGTTGCTGATCCTACCACCATCTAAATACTCGACTGCTACGGTACTATTACTCTTTTTTTACTCCTTCTACTGCTACTACCATTACTGGGCCTAACACTAAGATTCGACTAAAGAATCAGGGTGCGATTTATTTGGATATCACTTACGCAGTATATCCCTTTTACCTACCTTGAATGAACATCAAAATGAAATACCGATGAGAGAGGCTTGATATTAAACCACCGATGGTTAATAACTCGACCACAATAAAAATTTAGTTTCCAATGTATAGTTCTTCCGAGACTACCCTACTCTAACAATGCACACCTGTTCACTCCGGACCACCGCTGGCCTTCTTAAAAACTTAATACTTCAATAGAAACTTTCTCTAAGAACATTTGATTCGGGCTATATACAATTTTATTCAACTATCTTATTCACATTAATTACATTTGTCTACATCGTCATAAATTGAATTCTAAATAGTTATATTGCGAATAACTTACAATACAAACATTAGCTTTGGAATTACACTGTTTTTATGAAGAGGATTCGGAAGCACGACGCCAAAATCGTTAATTTTTATGATAGTACATGTTAAGTACAGATAAAATCTTAATCTATCAAATCGCTACCACCAGGTATTTCACTTCAATACTTAAAGTTTCATTGGATTCGAACTCTGAATTTTCATTATAGATTTTAAAACATAGTTTTCTCAAGTTTCGAAAACGCCGATAACGAAGTTACGTTACCAAATTAAGAATTTTTAAGCCGATCTATCCCCATTCATAAATTAGGAAGCTTTGGATTGCACGAAGACGGTGAGATCTAGTAATGATGTCATAATGACTCATCTACGCATGTGAAGTCTTTGAGTTCCTGTGGCCGAGAACGCAGGACGGTTACGCACGAGTGAATCCGTCACGTAGACACGCAACCAAAATCCCCCATAATTAACTGTCACAACGTATCTTCGTTTACGAGGATCATCGATCTTATTCAATTCGCGTATTCGTTGTCAAGCACTAAATGTAATTGTTTTCATTTGAAAACGAATGAAGATTTGGAGTATTCGTATTCAGGTATTGTTTTCGTAAGGTTGCAATCTATAATACCGAGGTAATGACAACGGTAATTTATCGCATTTTGCTGTTTATAACTCACTATATTATTGTTTTAAAATGAATTTTGCCTTGCATGGAAGATCAATTTCCCCAAGTAAAATTTGTAAAAAATCTAAATCCATTTTAAAACACTGAATTGCTCATTTCAAAGGTATGAAATATGTCATCAATACGACAGATTTTCATTGCTTATGATACTTTTGAATACATTTATAAACCTAAAGAAGTAAGTTAAAAACACCAATAATTTGGTGATACTGTACAAGTACTGACCTCCTTTATAATAAAGTTATCAACTATTATTATTACTAACTATAATTATTATTATTATTGTTACCAGATCACTCAGAAATGCCTGTGATATACTGAATATGGAATGATATCCAGAAGGAAGGTAGTTCTTTAACACAATTGAACTTTACAATGTTGGCAGGAAGGTTATCAGTGCATAGCTTGTTACACGCTGTGTGGCTTTATCATATAGCGTATTATACAAATACTGTACATTATTACCATTATCAGTACAATTACATTCACATAAGGCATATTCATATTTTCTAATGCACAAACTTTGGAAAGAGGGGGAAAGACTGTTTATTTATTAATTTATCAAAACATGAAGACACAATTTTTAAAATATATACAGTATTATGAAAGACAAAAATTAAAATACACTTGATAATACTTAAATTTGTCCTTCTTTATGTTGGAGTCTTAGAAAAAATATCATTGGTGGGTTTATGAAAGACATCTGAAAAACAAATACCAAGATATAATTTATATATACATTTTTATATACACATATTTTTGATATCAGATGCTGTGTAATTAAACGCCTAACATGAAAGCTTGCTTCGTATTTGATCTTGATTCGGTGATATCCATCCTGGGGGCCACTGGGTTGTTAAGCGTTGCGTTGAAAGTACCTTTAAGCACGGTATCCTGTATCAATGGACTCATCTACGGAGGACAAACAACACAAAGTCAATTACGCAAGGTTCATAATCCGACCATTAAAAGAAATTGCAATTATCAGCACAGGTGAGTCTATCAAAGCATGTCACGTTAAATAGCCAACTGGGTCAAAGAAAATTAATTTCACACAAAACAATGAATATATCATAGAAAATGCTAACAAAAGTTGCCAATATATACAATGAACACATACACATTAAGGATAAACATGACAAAGGCAGCATATACAACATACAAAATTGAAAAATTTAATCAGAAGTTAATTAATTTTATATACATAATGTAGAAAAGTAATGAATAATGTAAACTTTCTAGATATTGAATGGAAAATTATGAGAATGAGTGATACAAGATAAGATAATTTTTATTGTCTCATTTAATATACAGTATACATGAAATATGTCATGATACTGATTGATGTTATAACACTGCTCAGGGGAAACCACTATATTAAGGGGACACTTGTTTAGGCGCAAATCGAGAAAAAATAATTTTTTTTATTACTACGGCTGATCATTTTTAAGGAGATACTTCGTTGATCCTGAAGGTGTCCCATTAATAAGGGTTCTACTGTATTATGAAAATCTTATGTTTCAAAAAAGAATACAATATACATAGCTTGAATGTTATTAATATAATACCAAGCTATGCATATTGTATATATATAATATTAATAACTTGTACTTACTTCATATGCTCCTGGACCTGGGTTTTCATTTTTGTGTTCTTTGAAACGACTATCTTTGTAAACCATCATGCCTAACTTAACATTACCACGAGAGTCTTCTGGTTGGTATGTACCAGGGCCTAAAAAAACCAAGAATACTATGATCAATCTGTGTGCGAGTGTGTGGACAAGGAGCATGGAGGTGTGGATTCGCGAAAGGGACGATTGAGAGAGGGCGTATGTGAGAGGCTAAAAGTCACTCATTGTTCGATTTTGAGACCTGTTGTTTGTAACTAGGTTACGTGTAAAGGCACTACAGTATAATGACTAGTTGGTTGGTAGTTACTCAAAAACGAAGTGGTACAAATGGCACAGTGATGTAATGCCATAGGACTCCATCTCACTACTCTCACCTCTATAACTATATTACTATACTTCGTCGATCACATCACAAACTAACACAATGTAAGTAGATTGTGTTAGCGAATTAAAATATGCGCTGTTGTCTTTTCGTCGTAAAGAATACAAAAGTGCTTGACAAACAATATGCACTTATTTTTTCATGTTTATTTTGTCACGTTTTTTGTTTTGTTTTCAAGAACTAACACAATCTACTTTGATTGTGTTAGTTCGTGATGTGGGTGACAATTTGTTTAATCTCCTAATTTTCTTTTTTTGATTGATCCTTACTACTTATTAAAACAAATATATAAAGTGTTCAAAGACATATGGAAATTGAGTATGAATTTTAGTATTTCTGTCCTTACCTGGATTAGCCGATTCTGGTTTTTCAATAATCATGTCCCTAGGTTGCGCAAACCTTGAGGAAGATGAGAGAAAAGATCCTTTTTTTCGCTTTCCAATGACTGACCTCGGAGGAGCTGGTTCTACCTTAGCCTGGGTACGATCATACGACTTGCTAACCTCGTATGACCCTGGGGGAGGTACATCCTATAAATAAGGTCAACTTAATGTTAATAATCATAATGAGAGTGTACTGACACAAGCGCAGCAAGAACAGAACAGTTTATAGCTCAAAAATACATTTGCCAACTTATGTGCAAATATGAGATGTGATGTGTACCGTTAATTATCAAATAAACCTCCCACTCAAAAAGTGCCCCTCTTGAACAACCACTGTACAAAACAGTAGAGTGGAGTTGAATAGCTTAGTGGTTAATATGTTTGCCTTCCAATCCCAGGGTCCTGGGTTCAATTCCAGTCAGGGAACAGAATTTTTTCTCTTGACAAAAAGAACTCCACTACCTAAGCCTCATAATAATGATACTTAGACTATGTAGAGCATCTTGTGTTTATGTTTGTGTTGTGATGAGATTACCACTTTGAAGAGTGATTAAGTTCACAGTTTGGCATATCCTTGGCCCTAGTGCTGAAAGCTAAATGAAATAAATTAAAAATATATTCTTTGCTAGAGACTAGTAAACATACATAAACCACATGTAAAGTCAAAAGAAAGACAGAATGTTTTCTCCATCAGGAGTATAAAATTGTTGGAACTCGCTGCCCAGTTATGTAATAAATACTCAAACTGTAAACCAATTCAAGTCTCAATTAAAAAAGCACTGGTCTGACCATCCATTGAAATACAGCCTGTACGTACCCAAGCAGATGTTTTAACAAGTCAAGAGGGGCACAAAAGCTCTAAGCTTTAAGTCTTGAAATCCAGGTAGATCCCGGTAGGAAGAGCCATGTGACGACACCTAATTTTTCTTTAATTAAAAGTGCTACATCTGACCAAGTAGAGGTGTCATAGACATAAACTTTTGTACCTCATTCTCAACCATGGTGGGCTGAAGTTGGACACTAATCAATCACTGAAATTCCCTCCCTGGGTTCCCTCTATTTTGAATCCCCAAATCCTCCACTGTATAATGTACCTTGATAATAGGTGGTGGTGAGTGCAGCCTGTTGGTCTGTGATGAAAAATTTGCAGAGATGTTCTGTGAGTATCTACTGTAATCTGGTTTGTCTTTGACTTGGTAATGAGCTGGGCCTGGTTGGGCTGCTTCGGTTTGTTTTGTTATTGGTTTGATGCGAACCGACGTTGATCCGAACGCGCCTCTCCTGGTGCTTTCTACGTAAGCTTTCCGTACACTATCCTGAGCGATGCCTCGGAAATTATACGATCCTGGCCCTAGAATAAAAAATAAAAAAACGTGTTATATAACTTTGGAATAAACCATTTAACATTTGATTTTATTACTTTATATTGTTTTCAAATCTGAATAAATAAATAAAAATATACTATCTGTGTAATTGTATAAAAAAATAAAATTCAATATTTGAAATTTTTACTTTCTATATTCATTTAGTTCAGGAATGGGCATAAAAATGGGTCAAAGGGTCAAAGTGGATTTTTGTTTTAGTAGTGAGAGCTGCACCCAAACCTTAACATTTATAGTGTGCTTGTAAAAACCTTCATAATCTTTTATATTTGTAACTCCTAAGCTGATCTTAAATTTTATCCTTTTAAAAGAGCAATTAAATTTGTAAACAAAATTTGATGGAGGTTTCCAGATATTATTAAAATAGTGCAGTGTATCTTTAAAACATCATTTTCTTTGACAAATATCTGTTTTAAATCATTGTTCCCAAGTATGTAATATTACACCCATATATAGGCATGATGACATCATATCACAACAATAAATGGACAAATTACAGGTATCAAGACCATGAAATCACCTGGAGTTTTTTGAATGTGCGGTTCTGTGGTAAACCTTAATGCTGTTTGACCAAAAGGACTTTTCTTTAAACCTCTTGTTCGCTTGAGGACTTCTAAGGCATGACGTGGGTCATTGTACGTTCCCGGTGCAGGTGCTTTATTTTTAGGATCAAAAAATCTCTAAAAAAAAAAAAGAAGTAATACCGGTATATCAAATACACAAATCAACGCATAAAAGTGATATCAATAATAATTTAAAATGATCATGACAAAGAGCACAGGTAAGTGCAAAAGCCTCTCTATCATGCAGTGTGATATTTATATTAATTTAAATTTATATGTTTATGCCAACAGTAAAATATAAATTTGCACAGTAAACATATTAGTAGGCTGTCACGGAGAGAGTGGAATAGACTGGACTGAAGCCTCTAGCATACCTTTGATTGTGACATGAATGGCGGGTGCTCAACTTCCAGGCCTTCTGTATTGATTGAGGGTTTCGTAATATCAAACTGACTATTGATCTGGTATTTGCCTGGTCCAGGAACAGCCTGTGTGAAGCGAATCATTTAAATTGATTAATACTGTATCATTTTGACTTCCTTCTCATCTTACTTGTTTCAATCAATATAAGTGAAAGGTGTCAAACATCAATACTAACAAATGTTAACTTGTTGACTTGTTGGAGTATAGAATCCCACAGTGATCTTTATATATATTATAATTTCAAGACAAAAGGTTTAGTTTCACCCTCCTCACCCACATGTGAGGGTTGAGGGTCACCAATGATCAGCTTCTGTTGGATGGTTCACCCCCATTCAATATGGTTCAAATACAAAAAAAAAAAAATAAATAAAAATAAATAAATATGACTTGCCACACAAATAAATAAAACATCAATTGTGAAAAGCAAGCCAAACCAGTCACTCGTCGCAAATCCTATTTCAGAGATAATGGCCAAAACATGCTGGAATGTCAACATTTATGAAATCTATTTTATTACAATACCTTTATATATCTACAGTATATATTATGTTATGCTGTTATTTTCCCCACATTTAATGTTAAAACAACAATTTTTAATGATTTGGTAATTGTTTCTGCCTGAGAAATACCCAAATCCTAAACCTTGAAGGCTGATTTCTCAAATAATGTTCGTTAAACAGCTGTATGTATAAACTTCTGTAACTTCATAATGAAATGTTATGGGCCTTCAATTTTAGGGTGTACTGTGAACAAACAAAAAAGGGATGAAAACCAAACTAACCTTTTTCTCAACTTCTTGTACAATCATTTCATGGTAACGTGGAAGCTTTGAGTCAAACACTCTGGTGCCATCCTTAGCTTTCATTAGCTCCGTCTCCATACACTTCACCTGATGTGGATTGTACTCACCAGGCCCTGGGCCATGGTTACCGCTGAAGTCCATCCTCTGAGAGGCCATGTTACCAAAATGCACACCTTTGTACTTCTTTGTTGCTTTTGTCTTATCCTGTCAGAAAAGGAATGCATTGATTGTTAAATGTTATGTGGTGTGGCAAGGCATTCATATTGTAGTATAGGACTCAGTCATTACTGCTGAACTGTACGGTCTATAAACTAACTGCTAATTTATTTCTCCTGTGAATCAAAGTTATGTTTTAAAAAGTGGAGTTGGTTTAGGGTGGAAAAATATAATATTTTATGAGATTTGGACCCAGGACGCCTTAGCTATTCCATGTCTAATTAACCAACATTTAAATACTACCATTTCGATAACAACTCTTAAATTTCTGCTTGCAAAATTAATTTTGTTTGTAGAAATAAAACTGTAAATCACTGTAAACTGATATTTTTTTTTCTTTTCTACCTGCGCCTTAGGAGTTGATAACCTCTGTTGTTCTTTTAAATGGATGAGCATTTAAAAGTTTTGTTATATTTTTGGATGGTCTTTTGTTTCGGTGGGGTATATCTTCAATACTTACATGTAGAACATTATAGAATGCTGGTCCCATGGAATTGTCCCTATCCGGGGGATCCTGCTTCTTCAATACGCCATCTTCATTTTCCTCGTAACCATACGACTGTCCAGGAGTTGGAATTGACGGAGCCTGTGCCTGCCGCTGATATCGAACTCTACTAGTACTACTAGTCAACTAAAAAAAATAAGAAAAAATTACAGAAATTTCATAAATTATTAATTACAAATTGATTATGTTCTCAGATTTTTTATTAAATCTGGTTTGTAATCATAGGCTTAGCCAGTGAGCCATCCGGCCGTCTTTTGGACGGCCTACAATTATTTAGAACGGCCACTTTTACCGTGACGGCATGGAAGGCTTGGCCTAATCAGCTCACCCTAGCCTAATTGAGCCTGGTCTACCTTTAGCAAATTCTTTATATTCTTCAAATCTATCGAATGTTACTTACATTATACTAAAGCTAAATCATATTTACGTTTGATAAAAACAACATTCATTGAATGTACGTTGTTTTCGTACCAATATTCGGTGGGGATTCCCATGGGTGTGGCCCCAAGTGGGTGTGGCCCACCCATCGGCTCAGTGCCACCCCAACTGGCTTCCATTTTGGACGGCCTATATCGTTTTTCTGGATAAACCCCTGTTTGTAATACTCCTAATATTTATCTCACAGTATACAGATATTTTATTCTAGTCTGTTTCTAAATCTTTCTTGAGCACTGTTCGTACTATCAGGTTTTATGGCGACACACTTGGAGACAATGGAGAATAGAAGCAGATGAACAAAAATTATGACATGAATGAAAAAAAAAAACTCTTACATTTCCTGATGGCCTTGTGTCATTTTCCGAGTAGCTAACCTTCTTGATCCAGTCACTACTTTTTGACAAATTATATGAGCCTGGACCAGGTGTCTTGCTCTTATTAAATTGAGTCTCCTGAAAACGTTGTGAGCGGTTTGCTAGAGTACGACCACCCACTATTCTATCTTGACACACCAAAGGATCATATTGTCCGGGTCCTGGTGCTGCTATCACACTGTCTTGTACTGTGAGGAAAGTTTCCCTTCGTGTCATGGAAGAAAAAGGAGCATATCCATCTAAAAGAAAGCCAAAAAAAAAAAAAAAGAATTTTAGTCAATATTAGAGCAATGGTATTTATTCATTCAAGCATTGCTCTTGCTTGATGGCATTTGCAAAAATGAAATGAATTTGTAAAAACATGTGGGATGTCTTAAAAAAAAACAGGACTGCACTTCAGTCAATGTGAAAATGAATAATAAAATAATAAGTAAAATTTATATTTACAATTAAATTGCTAAATGATAGGCCTCAACCATGTCATGGACCCTAGCCTACGTCTAGTTAGTTTGTACACACTATCTATAAATAACAACTAATCCTTGGCTTAGCCTAGGCCCCCTCTAGCTAGTCTCTAGCTCACTTAGGCCTAGGCCTAACCTAGCCTCTAGCCTAGGCAGGCTCGGCCTAGGGATAGGAGGATAAAGTAATGTAGGTCTAGGCCTATGCCTGGGGCCTATTCAGATTTCCATAATTCAAGTCATATACATTACATTACATACCTGCTCTTAACTTAGCAGAGGTGGGAACTAAGTTTTCGTAGGTTCCAGGCCCGACATTTGGTCCTGTTGAGTGTGATCCAGAAGTTAGATGTCGTGGAGCTCTATCATACATGGTTATCTGATTTCGTAAATCCTAGGTTAGGCCCTAGGCACCCATTCAAGTCCGGCGATGATCCTTCACCCACCTCACACAGGAAAGGTCCTTAGGCCTAATTAAAACTGACACTCCGCAATCAAAAACTTGAGGTAAACATCTTCTGTTAATAATACATGTCGTAATTATGGAAATAACTTATATAACTCACAGATACTAAATGCAACGGTACAATTATCATTCAGAAAACCACATCAACAGCATGCAAGGAATAACAATGTGTACTTGTATTTTCATGGTTGCCATAGGAGACACGATAGAGGGCGTCATAATGATTTACAGTAACCACTGATAGAGATCAGTGTTTTGAACGCGTTTGGTTGAAAGAGTTGACGCGACATCATTCTTTCATTTTGTTTATTTTGTCATCTTTAATTTGATTTTTATATTTTTATAATCCCTTTCCTTTTTTCTGTTTTGGAATAATTAAAATAACCTTTTTCATATGAATTAATACTAAAACTTACTAAAACAAAAACTTTAGTTGATCATCTTGCAATTAAGTGCAAGTAGACTGCTTGGATGTAATTGTAAAATCTTCCACTAAACTTCATCTGTATTTCAGTAGGATTATTACCCAACTTTAGATTTTTGTTGTTATATATAATTCTATTTCCAAAATCCAAGCTTCATCGATTACACAATCGTTTTTTGCGATACATCAGCCACAACACAATATTCCTCACATTCAATTCCCTGAGTCTCGTAGGCTGTTTTTTTTTTTTTTTATCTTGTTTTGTTTCACAAATGTGTTCATTCTATTTTTGATTGCGATCTTTTTAGTAATTTTGGTCTTCATGGGCGCAGATCATGTGGGGGACACGTCCTCCCAAACATAATTTTAAGGGGTTTTGGCCCCCCCCCACTTTTCGATTGCAATGTATGATTTTAGTCAAGAAAGATGCCTGAAAATTGTTGAACTGCATAAATGACTCAGGTTTTAACGAAAGAGCGCTGTAGGCCTAGTACATCTTAATATCTTATAGCAAGAAACCGTATACCGTAGGCCTACCGGTATCTGCTCACAAACATGTGAATTACCTATAGGCCTAATACATGACTCGAGTGCCTGTGCCTTTATTTTGAGAAATATAACAAAAAACATGCAAGAAATAAGATTGTTTTTTTTGCACAAATACATCAAAGATTAGATTTCTATGATTGCCCAAAATCGCTGATAAAAAATCATAAGAAGTTTGTTGGCGCTTTATTTTGCCTATAACTGTAATGGTGATGTGATGATGAATTTTACTATATAAGAGTGTCATTTTCGGTCATCTAGAGGTAGTATTTCCCCAAATTATTACACCTCAGCCCCAACCATGTTGGGGCTGAGGTGGGTGTGGACTTACGTAAAGTAAATTTAGTACATCTAAGACAATGTTTTTAAGTTTCATTCTCTATGGTACATCACACAGATTAATTAGATCTCTATGATTGCCGAAAATTGCTGATAAAAGATATATTGTCTATTGTATCCAGGAGGCCTGTCAATAACTGAAAGTTAAACAAAAGAAAATTTAACCATGGAGGAAATACACTACCCTAGGGGCCTGGGGAACCCCCCTCCCCACGAAAATGTGGTGTTCTAGACGCCTGAAAATAACCTCTGAGTTTGGGCGATATTTTTTTTTCTTTTCCCCAGTAACTGTGAATGGATGTATGAGGTATGAATGCTGCTTAGGGTGTAAGAGGCCCCTGGTTCAATTCCCAGACAAGCCTGTTATATTTTTCACTTTTTTTTCTAAAAAATGAAAAAGTCAACCAGCCATTAAAAAAACTGAAAAAAAAGCAGTCACTCAAAAAAACAAGTACTATCACAAACTAGAGGGCGTCCTTTAAAAGAACGTAAAAGCGTTCGTAAATAGGGCGTCCCAATCTCGTAGTAGTACTTTTTTTTAACGTTCCATTGCAGGCATACAAAATAAGGGTAGTCGGACCTCTTGCAATTCTATATTCTTTGCCCATATGTGGTCATGATGTGCCTATATATGGTCAAAAAGTTATGTCATAATGACCATATCTGGGTATGTCACGTTTTTGTCAAATAAAATAAAAGGCTTTATAGAAGGAACAGGGAGATGTAAAAATATTAATAATTTACATCTCCCTGGAAGGAATGCAGTTGTATAAAGCATTTAAAAAAACCACTACTATGCTTATTCTGCCCTTCACATCATATATTTATTACACAAACAACTGAATGTCATATTGCAAGACATTATTTATATACATATTTCAATTTACTTGTAATTTATCTCCAATGTTTATTTCCAAGTTTGGTTTATTCTTTATAAATATTTGCATGGTGATGTAAAAACTTAAGTACAATGAGTTCATTACACAATATTGGCTTTATACTGGAAAGATAATAACATTTGTGACAGTGTTGAACAGTGTGACCAAAGTACAATCACATTACAATAGTAAACATCCACATGAATGAAATACCCCCTCCCTTAGAATTAAGAGGATGCTTATCACCTTTTCATTCACTCATTTTTACCAACTTAAGACTTTTTATTGACTCTGAGAGTCTTTGGATTTCTAGAGGGGCTAGTTCTATCACTCTAAATTAGAATTTGAATTTAATACACCATTTCTCAATTTCATATATTTAGCTTATTGTATTTTAAAAAAATCACAGCAAACTTAGAGACTCTGATATACTAAGAAGTTCTATATATATAAATATACTTGATAAACAAATTATATACTTGAAATAAATATAAGTAAAATAAATGTCTGATGAAGTAAACTATCTATTGAAAGTGTCATTTAAATGAATTTCAAATTTTAAATGAATTTAAATTTAATTTCAATTTTCATTCAAAGATTTATACATTTTCTTTGAAAAATAATTGCAAGGTAAAATAATTTGGCTTTGTCAGTTTTCAACTTGACATCTATTGATGCTTAATTTAAGACACAATACTAAGACATGTTTTAAACTACTTACTATCAACGTTTTGAACTTAGAATAAAAAGACTACACAATCATAACAACAGTTTTCTGAGTAAAACCCAAGATAAACTGGATACATTAATAACTCGCTTAGGGCTTCACATATTAAGGCACTCGATAAATTAAAACTTAGGCTTGCAATCCCTTACTGACCAGAAAGGCTTCCTGGCTTGGTTCGCGTCCCAGGAAATTTTTCAACATATCTATGGCATCCTAAAAAAAAAAAGAACAGGATTGTGACGACAAATTCTTTAGCAGAAGAGACAATTATTATTATTCCTCATTATATAACCTAATATAATGAAGAATTTGTTAGGTAAAGTCTGTCTGTGAGAAACAGTACAACACAGTTGTAGTGCCAGCAGGGAAGGGGAATTTCTCCCATCGGACAAGCCTGGACCCCCTGTCATTCAACGCACGACTAGGTCGTCAGAAAAAAAAACAAATTTGCCTATCAAATTACATTATTTTGATTGCCAATCCCTAATGTTGTGGTCTAAAAGCACATTTTGGACATACTAAGCCATAAAAACTCCCCCAAGAACCCTACCAAGCATCCGGGCCGCTGACCGAGGCTCTAGCTGGCCCCTTGTTTGGGACCCCTCAGTCGGACATGTTGGAATCCTTGTCGGCAAATTTCTGACACCACCACTGCATCAATACTGGGGCTCAGCCAATAAACAAGGACTTACCACAATGGTGGAGGAACTAACTACAATCATTATTGCGGCATTACCAATTGGTATTGTATTGCATGAGAGAATTGATAGGACATAAACTGCAGTAATTCTATGCTAGTATGTAGCATTTGCATACATGTTTATGTTCTGTATCCACCACTAGGTTGTAAATAATTGGCTTAAAAATACATGGACCATAAAACAATTCTACTTACCAATGATCCACCTGGTTGAAGGATAAACTTCCTGTAATCCATTCCTACTTTAGGGCTCATTATTCCTTCTTTCTTGAAGCGGGAATGAAACATATCCATGCAGTAAACTTCACTCCACTGGGGGAAAAAGCAGGACGTAATAAAATACACTTTAAATAACAAATTTTCAAATATATTTCCTGTTTTATGTGTCTCTGATTAGGTAACTTGATAAATGGTGTATTATATTTACTGCAAATTTTGTATACATGGCAAATAGATGTTGTTGTACAGTGGTAGTTGGGTGAAAAAATTCAGTGAATAATATTCAATGGCAAGAGGTTAAAGATCAAGAGGGCAAAGACTAGACAGCAAGACTAAATCATGCACACTGTCAGCAACAACTTGCTAAGCATGGTGTGACAACGAATAATAGGTAAGTAGGAGAATAACCCATAACAAGTAGCATCATTGTACATGGTCTGTGAATACTGTAGCAGCCGTGGAGAGGTGCTTTGTTCACATTCCACGACAGAGCCATAAATGAATCATAGCATCGGGATAAACTGAAAGATACAATGGGTTCTTTGAAGTGCACACAAGACAGTTGTATACACTGGACCTCCCGTTTCTCAGTCCATATTTGTGAAGACTTGGTTCTACAAACCAAACCCTGGGCGAGGAGCAGCTCGAACCAGGGCCGATGTTAAGGCTGTAATTAGAGGTGACCCTGCCTTGCCACTTGACTTGAATGGACAAGGACTCATAATGATGATGAATACCATGACACACAGCAAACAAAATGAATCATAATCCAATAAAAAGATTTCTTACCAAGTAGCCATAATACTGGGCGTCGTAGCCGTCAGCAAGATGGCCGAACGAAGCACACATGTTAGTGTTTGGAGTGGCTGGGATCTGAAGAACGTCCTTGGAAATCTCTGCATAGATGGCTTGTGTGTCAGCCTAAGAAAATAAAGAAAATAACCATAAATTATGTTAATTTAAAATGCATATAAAACTTTATGCCATATTCAGATACCATGGGTTTTTTTTTTTTCCTCTTCTTGTACTTTATGCTTACCGTAGGCCTAGTATGGATGGTTTGGTCGAAGGTGCCAAGCAGGATTTGGCGCTGATTAAAGACTCCTGCATTTGCGTTGCGTGCTTTCACCAGTTTTTCCATCAGCTCATCAGGAATTGGACTGCCATCTTTATAGTGTTTGGACATTCGCGACAAGGACTCCTTCTCCCACACCCAGTTCTCCAACATCTGTGAGGGTGCTTCTACAAAATCACGCTCAACACGAGTTCCACTGCAAGAGAAACAATCTGTTTAGTCTAGCTGATCCATATTTGAATGATCTTTTCCATGTTTAATATGATTTATTTTTCACTATGAAATATTATAATATTTTCTTTGAAATGTTTCTACAAGTGACATAATACATCAATTTAGCTATACATTATTATTTTTTTTACAAATAAACACACCTGAAAAAAGTGAAGTCTGTTTGTCCCAAAATATCATGCATAACATGGCCAAATTCATGAAAGAACGTTTCCACCTATATTGATGAGAAACAAAATACAGGTGATCATAACTAATTTGAATATATGCAAATACCTGAACAAGCTGATCTCAGCCTGGGCACAGATCTGATGCATCACATGACCAAATTCATGGAAGAAAGTCTCCACCTGTTGTCAATGGGTTAAACTCATTAGTATTTTGAATATATTATGCAAATGAGATTTCATATATTCTTTAAATATTTCATTTTCATATTATCACTAATAACCAAATTATCATAGTGAAAAGAATTATCTTATGGTATGAACAATGTCAAAGCACAGATTTCATTGAAAAATGTGAAGTATCTATAAGTGAATTGTCATAACTATTATGAATTACATTTTCCACATCTATAAATTCCAACATTTTGATTACTGGGGGAATGGATGATGTAAATATTTTTGTATGAGCTATTTCCTATTATAGTTAATCTTTCCATAAAAGAATAAAACATACAACACTGTGATAAGAAGATAAAATCTAGTGATGATCACGATGATCAACACTTAAAACTTACGTCATCATGAGTGAGAAGAGATGGCTGATCTGCGGTAGGCTTGGTGAAGTTAGCAACCATTGCTGCTGCTGCAGATTGTCTACTACCATCAGGTTCTAGACAACCAGGCTAGTAAAAAGATAATCACAATTGACACCAAATACAAACAAGAACATTCAAATTTATCTAGGAAATTAAACCCGATATATCACAGATTCAATTGATACACCTACCTAAAAAATGACAATACAAGAATATCACATACTGAAATGTGTATAAATGTTTCTAAATTTGTTTATGTATATTTTCTAAACATAACTTTTACCGATTGACCTCAGAACTTATGGTTATTAGGAACTCCCTGCTATCCAAAATACACACCCAATAATGTGTAGTAGAGAGGACATTATTGCCTCTTACTAAAACTTTATTCTGTGAGACTTGTATTACTCTACGTTACCTGCAATCCAAAGCAAGCTGCATGACTAAACTTGCCCTCGCGAGGGAAAAGGTCAAGGAAGAAATGACCCATGAACTTTCCACTCTCAGCATCAACAACAGTGAACTATGGACATAAAAATTAACATGGTAAAAATACTACTAAATCATTCAATAAATATGTAACTTTTTGTTTATTCGCATCATAGGATTAAAACAAAATTTCTTGGACAGATGCAGATACTTTGCCTACTAACAGTAGATAAAGTGCCCAATAAACTACATCAAATGTTCCATAGGACAAATATATTTCTCCATGTTGCAGGGATACCAAAATCAACAATGCAAGTTTATTTACATGATAAAAAGCGTGTTTCCTAATCAACTGAAATCAACCTATAATAAACAAAATTTATTAGCTGCTGATCTATGCCTGATCAGCAAGCTGTGCTTTGGCACAGTCCTCAATGAACCTCTACTATGACCTTCGGTTGCACAACGATGGTAGGACGTAGAATGTAATGACATCACTAAAAGTCATCTGCGCATTCTGGAACGCAATTTGGCTAAATCTACGTATGCAGAGAAAGTAAGACGCCAGGTAGGATGGTCACGCATGAGTGATTCCGTTCTAGCGTCGTGTTGTTGCACAAAGCTCCCTATTAAATTTGTGACATCAGACAAGAAAACAGAGTAAATATTTTCTGATATATTAGAATATCATATGTGTGTAGTTAGCTTAAGTAAAGTACTATTCATAAAAGAACTAAGAAGAGTACTATGGCATTATCAATGTCAAATTTATTTCCAACCAAACTAAGGGGCATGGGATTGAGGGTTTGTATAATCTGATGGATTCCTGGAGAAAAAGTGTAGAGGGTTTGATATGTTTCTAGCAGAGAGAGGAAGAGGAGGGTAAATTGATGACTCACCATTTGAACATCTTCATGCCACACAGGAGGATTTGGCACTTCCTTAAACTTTAAACCAAGAAGTTCCTGAAAGCGACAGAAGATATTATTTTTGGCAAAACACTACAACTCTAAAGATAATATAGCAATTAAGTAATTCAATTGCTTTTGCCTCTTTTTGAAACAAAAGCTCAACTCTCTTAGGGTGTGCAACAAAAACGACAGTGTTATAGGCCCAAATATAGGCCCTACCTGGTAGATGTCCAGTAGTCCGACGGTGACATGGTCCAGGGGGAAGTACTCCTTGAGTTTATTGTGGTCAATGGAATATTCCCTCTCTTCTGCTATGGTCATGTAGTACCTCATATCCCAGTAGTTTATCTTGCCATCAAATGAAATGCCCAACTTCTTGCACTGTGCAAGTAAAAATTATTATAAATTGTTCAGTGAATAGTTTTCAACATTACTAAATCTAAACATTAATAACATTAGTGTTAACATCATTAGTAACATATCATTTTCATTAATGCTCAGAGTATCAACATTGTGATCCACATAAATAACCTTAATAATTATCAACACTAATAATTAAATAATAATTAATAATTATGATCAACACTATTATCATAAGTATCTTTAACATTCAATTATCATCATACTGTAAATCATCATTATTAATATCACCATTAAAGCATGGATGAGTTCATGGAAGAACCATCGGGCATCCAACCTTTCCCCTAGGGTGATGGGTTAGTGGTATGCCAGGGCAGGCTCACTGTAATAACAATCGCTCCTATAGTGAAATGATGACACAAACAAAACAAGGGCAGCAACTAGCCTGTAGGTTGCCGTGGGCTGCACCTGCCTATGACAAAAAGGAAGGTGCAAAACCTTGACGGAGAATGCTAAGACCTGTCAGTAACCCTTCGTAAGAGGTAAAATGCTGACTTGAATAAATGATCAGATCAGCATCATCATTGTTGACTTCATCAATATCAAGATAATTATTATTATAAACTCAACATCACACTATCTACTTCATCATCATCTACCCCATTATCACCATTATAAACACCATCATCACAACCAATAAGATTGAACACCATAATTATGAATCATTATTATCAACATTATTCATGAATCTTAATTACCATTATTGTTAGTCGTTAGTAATTTGTACATGTTTATGCCTGTTGGTGATAACTCTTACCTCTTCTTCCTTGTATTCTAAGAAACGCTTCAATTCCTTACCCTGTAGAGGGCGCAGTTTCTGAGACAAGTCTTTTAGAAACGTGCTAACCGTTTCAGGATTCTTGGCCATACGCATATCTAGAACAAATGCAGCGTGTGTTGGGAAATCCAACAGTTTGCTTTTCTGCAATGTAATTTTTAAAAAAAGTAAGTAGAATTCAAACAAAGTTATTGTGTACCTGCTGCTATTTGGGACTGAATTTAGCACAAAGCACAATTTCGATGGTCTAGTTGTTAAGACACCAGGCTAGTTATCTGGAGGTCGTGGGTTTGATTAAACATTTGGGAACATATTAAGCATTTCAGAATGATAACACATCATTCATCATTTTGATTGCCAATCCCTATGTTGGGTCATCCTAAGCAATAAAATCTCTCCCAGTGAATACTACCCTGGATTTCATTCATGTGGCTTTGACAAAGGCTCTAGGTGGCCCCTTGGCTAGGACCCCACATCCAATTTCTTGAAATCCCTGGTGGCAAATTACTAGCGCTATCATTGAGTAGCATATCTAATTTTTTTTAAAATATTGTGTGTCTGCATTATTACCTTATCACGAATTTCTACCAATTCTTCCATTATTTTAGTGTTGGCCTCTTTACACCTAAAGGAAGTAAACGGAAAAAATTATTACATTATTAATATGCAGCTTACAATGTTATAATAGGGACCTTTTGATTGCACGATGGCAGTAGGATGTAGAATGTAATGATGTCACATAAAGTCATCTGTGTATGTGAGAACGTTAACTTCTCATTGTCGCATGGATTCTAAGATGCAATTTGGCAAAATATATGTTGTGCAGAGGATGGTCATGCATGAGAGAGTATGTTCTAGCGTCACATCGGCGCACAAATTGAAAACTCCCTAATTGCACCTTCAGAAATCTTCCACCTCCATTGACCGTACTTATATACACAGCAAACCATCATCTTTTACCTTGAGTTGAAAGCATACTCCATCTTCTGTCGGGTCTCTGGTACCCTACACTTCTTCATGACCGGGAAATAATCAGGGTATTGTAGGGTTACCTTGCACTTGCCATCACTTGTCTAAAAACACAAATAAATCAAAATAATGTAAATGGCATTTCCCACTCTTTTAATTGGCAGTCCAGTGGTTGATATAATGTGAGTCTCTAATCATTCTTCCTATTCCTCTGGGGCTGATACAGGGTTTGGCAGTAGGGGGTATGCGAGAGTTCACAGCACCTCAGCCCCACCATGGGGGTGGGCTGAAGTGCGAAAATCTTGAGAATATGGACCTTGGGTGCCCAGAAATTGTAATCTCATACCCTAAAAATCTTACCGGTAATTCATATCAACAATACAATACAATTATTTTTCTTAATACAATTTAGGGTGTGTGGTTGCACCACCTGCACCCCCTAAATCCACCCCAGTTCCTCTTAGTATAACTAATTTGGATGTGATTACCTACCTTCTCAAATCTCTTGATGGCATCAGCTGGAACACCATCTACAAAGAAAATTTGATAATAATAATTTATTAATAAATCTTACAATCACTGATAATAATACTTTTAGTGCCTTTAAACAAAGTGTTATATAAATTACAATGATGTTTGAATTAAATTTGAAGCTGCATCATAAATCTGTGAAAAAAAACCCTACAACTTACTATGTCAAACTATTTGCATAATGACTTCATTTGCATATTTATTTACATTTTGTATTTACCTAATTCCTTTTCGGTGAACTCCAACACTGTGTTCTCATCGTTAATGTTCTTGTTGAAATCTATCGCAATATCACTGGCCCGCTTCTTCATGGTTTTTATCTTTTCTTGAACTTCCTTATTCAAATGTAGACCTGTTCATGAAATAAAATGACAGGATTTTTATATAAATATTTGGGATTGGAATGCAGGTATCTTTACTGCCAAGTCATAGCAAGTGATCATTTATTCAAGATCTAAAGAATATACACACTCACAAGATAAACAATGAAAACATTGAGGGTTAGTGACTGCATAAAGCCATTAAGTATACAATTTTGAGTACATTAACTTTTTTGTCGACCCAATTTAAGAAGTATAGTTTTTAGCATAGTTACAGTTCCATCATCCTATTTAATATTTTAATAAATATTTTATTTAATTAGTTCTTTTAGCATGTAGTTACCGTTTCGTCGACCCAATTTAATAAGCTTCTCAAGGTAGCGCTTGGCTTCAGGTTTAAGTTTTGACACATCTGTCTTCTCTTGAAATGCCACTAAATTATCAAATACATCCTGCCTCATACTGAAAAACATAAATATGCAAGTTAACCAAATACTGTATACAAATGAGTTGACTATGCAAAAAGGTTTGTGGAAACTTTTTTTTTTCATTTTTATGATTGGTTTTTCTTATTTCTTCTATTTTCAATGTTTATGTCTGTATTGGTGAATGTATTTTTGAATAAATATGAATTTAATAAATTAGGAAAATATATATACCGTACCTCATTTCAACATCAAATTCTGACAATTTCTTGTCTGCCTCTGTACTTGCTTCACGGATCTCCTTCTTGGATGACACATGTTGAGGGAAATCTAGCATATTTCTCTGCACACTGTAGTAACTGTCATTATTTGACAGAGCCTACAATATAATAAAATTCATAAATTATCATCACTTTAAAAAAAAATTGTTTAGGGTGGTGGGTAATTTTTCAGTTGGGTCGATAGTTTCTTCAGGGGTGGTGATTTCCTGTTAGAGTTGGACAGTTTCCCAGAGGTTAAACATTTCCAAGGGTGGTGCAAGAGGTACTAACCCAGCTGTCGAAGACAACTAGCCAGGAAAAAATTATTATAATTATTTTCTACACCTAAAGGCTTTTCAGCATGCATGGTGGGGCTAGATGGTATAATACCTGCCAACTTTGTTGGCATCTCATGCATGAGACGAAAAAAATAAAATTTGTATACAGTGCCTTCTATGTAAAAATCATGAACTAGAGCATCACCTTTAGTTATTTTTATAAATTGTAGTGGTGGAACTGCTACTGATTATCGGTATAGCTTCATTAAAAGAAAATAATATGTGTTCACATTTTAATGACAAATTCACTTCATTTTTGTGAATTTTTGGGTATAATCAGCCTATACATTTTATCTTTTATAATAATAATAATAGCTATTTGAAAAACGCTATTTTAACAGCAGCACTCATCACATCGATGGTGCAGTCACAGTAGAGATATACGAATCAAGATCATAAAAACCAACGTAATAAAAGCACAAAAGATGGAAACCATTCCCTGGACATAAATAAACTTTAAATAAAGGAAATATAAGGAAAAATAAAGAGGCATGTAAACAGGAAATACTTAACTCTATAAACCACACCTAAGCAATTTACATAAATATACCACATAAATCATAATGATGAGCAGCTGATATGCAATGGATATTTTTATGATGCGTGAGATAATACAACGTAGAAGTGAGATGTACAAAGTGGATGCTCATGCACGAGACTATGCGTGAAAGTTGGTAGGTGTACGATATGGGTGTGGCCAATCTGTCGGAGGAATGCTTACGCCACCGCTGGCAATTTATAGAGGTGGGAATTTCCAAGCATGGATGAGAATTATTTTTTGTCTGGTTGGGGATTTTTCCAGAAAATTCACAACACACGGGTGAGGAATCAACTGTTATTTTTTACAGTAGACAGTATCATTTTGTATTTATTTAAATTGGTAGACCCTATGCCTATGTTGTAGTATAGTATAGCAGCAGTACAGTACAAAGAGCCTAGTCTCTGGATAGCCTAGCCTAAACCCAGCCTAGCCTTAAAATAAATTAGGCTCCTAGGCCTAGATTAATAAAATAATAATAGGCCTAAGTCCAGTCCATTGGTCAAGGAGGACCAAAGTGTGATCTGCTTGCATATGGGAATGGTATGATTTAGGCCTATTTATGATTTTACGAGTACCCAATAGCGTGCCCCCAATAAACCATATTGTATAATTACTTAAACAAATACTGTCTAATACATTTATCCCATAAATCAAGCTTATAATATTAATCCATATTGAGAAACTGCCTTGGTAACCACAGACGCTATCGCCACACATGGTCTATTTGTTCCACCACCACTCTCTCTACTATACGGCCAAACAAGGCCTACAACTAAGAGATTTTCCTCACTTGAATTATATTTTCATAGCTCAACTCATCCGCTTTCAGAGCTCCAACTTTATCGTATACATCTTTAACAGTTGTTTTCAAACTCTCGGCACGGTTCTTGATATCTTCTGCACTCAAATCCCAAGTCAATTTAATACGTTCTAAATAGGTAGCCATCTTTCTGCAAGCGAATTTCTCCAAGAACTTGGATTTCTGAGGACGCTTACGGAAATGAATGAAATGAATAAAAGCACATGCTTGATTGATTTCTTAACAGCGCCACCACACGGTTGTTGAGTCTTTTTAACAAATGTTAGAAAGAAATATGGATCACTAATCGTCAATCGAAACAACTTAGTGTGATTCAGGGACGTATCCAGGGGGAAGCCGTGGGAGCCGCGGCTCCCCCTTTGTACACAGTGTTAACATTTTAAAAGCTTATTCTTGAGCCAATACAAATTCTTTCCTGGGATCACTCAAAATGAATACTTCTAAACATGTAAATATGCATCAGTACACGTTATACATAGGCCTAATAGAACACATAGGCCTAAGCGTGATAAAAAAAAATCTTAAATCCATAAATCTAAGGCCAGGTCTTTTAAGATATAAATGCGATACTGTGGTTCAATTTCGTTTTTATCCTTTTGCAAGTTTCTTGAAATGTTTGTTTAATAATACTACTACTAATAGTAATAATAATAATAACAATGATGATGATGACGATAGTAATAATTGATATTAATAACAATAAAAAGTGAAGAATTGTGCTAAATGCGAAAAAAGTTGTGATTTGTTGATCATAATATAGTATATATAGTTAAAGATTAGTAAGCTATAATTAGGCCTACGTTGTCCTGGATATTAAGTAGATCCCTGATAAAAGATCATGAGAATTTTTTTGCCGTTTCATTTTGACTATAGTGGTAATGTGATGATGATGAAGTTTACTATATAAAAGTGTCATTTCCAGCCATCTCGAGAGGTACCATTTCCTCAAATTTTCTCACCTCAGCCCCAGCCATGGTGGGGCTGAGGTGGCTTTGAAATCACGTTTTTGAAGTAGGCCTATGTGAAGTACATACTCAAAGACAATGTTTTAAAGCTTTGTTTTCTATGGAATACACACATACATTAATAAGATCTCTATGATTGTCAAAATTCGTTGATAAAAGATCATGAGAATTTTTTTTTGGCGTTTCATTTTGACTAATGGTGATGTGATGATGATGAATTTTACTAAAAGTGTCATTTCTGGCCATCTAGAGGTACTATTTCCTCAAATTTTCTCACCTCAGCTCCAACCATTGTGGGGCTGAGGTGGGTGTCGACTCACAAAATGCCCTCCCCTCCACATTTCAAAACAGATCTGTGCTCTTCCCTGGGTATGACATTAAACTCCATCGATTAGGCTCCTGATGTATGTCTTAGTGACTGCTGTTTGTTTTTAGGATGTGATCTGGTTTTTCATGTACATTTTCCGTGATTATGACTATTCTGGATAAAGAATGTTTTGAGCAGAGGTGGATTCAAGGCCAGCCACCCCTTCATTTTTTAAGAAACAAAAAAAAGAAAAATATATTCAAATTGAAGTGCGAGAGTATATTCAAATTGAAGAGCGAGAGTGTAATTTCCGGCCATCTAGAGATGCCCTAATCATAAATTTTCTTACCTCAGCCCCAACCATGGTGGGGCTGAGGTGGGTGGTTCCTCGGTCTGTGAAAGTCCTTCCTTGGTTCACCTCTCTTTCGAATTCCTGGATCTGCCAATGTTGATTTATTATATAATTATTTTTGCGCTTATTCATAATGCGTCTATTACAATTTTCACTTTATCCTCTCAAACAGTCCTAAGAACGTTCAGAGTGCGCTACTTCATACGTAATTCGCATAACGGCTCCCCACCCTTTCAAAATCCTGGCTACGTCCCTGGTGTGATTTGTTTGTAATAAAAAATTCCAAAAATCAACATAAAAAAAAAAAAAAAAACACAAGCAAAAAAAAAAAAAAAATAAGAGTACCCAGAGTTCATTGACAATCCCACAATACAGTAATCTGATAAATTGTATTTTTTTTTTTACGTTTCTTTGTGTACTCAGTGGCGTATCTTGGGGGTGCAGCAGGGGGGAGCGGGGTGGGGTGCACGCCTCTCCAAAAAATACTCGCTCCCCCAAGTTGCCCCTCCCCTAAAAAAATCACCTTATTTTGCGAGTTAGCGCCCCTCAACTGCTCATCGAGTCCTCCCACATCAGCATCACATCCCATCAGCAGCCGCCCCATTTCAACCGCCACTGTGCGAACTATATATTTCTTTCGCTGTATTCTCCATGGCGAACAGTGCGACGATCTAAATCCTCGGCTGCTGTATCAAGATGATTTCCAAGTGAGAATAAACATGATTTTAGTGAAACCTGAAAGGAAGATGAGTTTGTACACGGTGAAATATTGACACAGATGAGACGGGGAAAACACTCAAATTTCTCAAAAGGCTTATACTGTATAAATACAGTTAAAAGTCGTTGCTAATACGTTGAATTAGAGGCGGTCCTAGTTGGAGACTGCTCTTATTGGTCTAGGAGGTTTGGTGAATGGATATCTGGAATGTGCGAGTTTTGAATTTTCTACCCTGGAAAATGTGGACCTTTGGTAATTTGGGGTGGAGAAGGGGGGTGCGTATGCACCCGTCGCACCCCATGCGGCCTGGAGCTACAGATTATCTCCATTTATAATTGTGACTCATGTTGCCAAAGTATATATTCTAATTGTCAGACAATTGTATAACAGATTATTGGGTTGTTGAATGCACACCTTCTACCAAGGTTCATGCGTTCGGCGTGAGACTAACGAATCGAGGTCTGTCTCACGCTCTCACTCTTAAAGACCAAAATCTCACTTTTATGTGCATTTCCTTTCTGTTATACCCTCCTCAATTGAACACTATTCTAAAAAGACATGAAACAATGGAACGTCTACACCAGTAAATCGTATTTCGTGTTTTCACTGTTTTATTCACCAACAATTCTGATTAACAAACATCAATAATTATAATTTACAGTTTTTGTATTTTTACTTTATATATATCATATACACCATTCTACCTGATAACTAGTCTTAATTCTGTTACCTGTTGTATAAAAACATTCACCCATGTAATGTAACTGACACGTTTTTAGGGTATTTGGCAGTTATGAGCAAACTTCTGGAAATATTATTTTGTACACATAGTCAGATCATTTAAATATAAAGAGAATGATGTCATTATAATCTTGACAACATGTTATACAGTTATACAAACAAAACAGACGTGGTTGTCCATCAATTAATCAAGGTTTGACAGAAATTATAACTTATCTACTAGTGTACTTTGGGATTGGCTGACATAACAGTCATTTTAACCAATCCTGTGTACTAATACTGTATTGGTAAAAAGTCGCCTGATTACTCCAGTTTGCGCAAGAGAAAAGAATCCCGCAAAAAGGCAAGCAAGCAAAGCAAGAAGAGTAGAAAAATAAGAAAGGGAAAAACAAAAAGTAGGAAAAACCGATGAACCAACAGGTAGTAAAATCATTTAGAATGTAGTAAATCTTAAAACATTTTCTTAGCAAGCAACTAATCACAAAATATTTACCATTACTTACTTAATACCGTATATGTGCTTTTAATTTGGTAAGACATTAATGGTAATACAGTATTTTTTTAAATAACATATGTAACTTAAATTTAAGGTATCCATAACAGCCATATTCATAAACAAATTATTAAGTAAAATGGGTTATTTCAAAATGTTAACGCTGTGATACCCAAATGGGTAAGCAAGCTATATAAGTACATTATTATATTTTGATGTCAGTTTTCATTATTATAATTATTTAATATATAATTTTACAGTAAAAAATCCATTAGTGAGATTTTAAGAATCATTTGCAAAAGTTAAAAAATAATTTGAACTTGATAAATGTGAAATAAATTTAATGAAAAACACAAAAAATTGACAATTTATAAATCAGAGTGCAAGGTGTGATCTCATGTCATGTGATTAAAAACCAAGGATATTTATATCTCCATGGTTACTGAAAACCTTAAGCATAAGCTAAACAACAACACATTGGCCATCGGCTGATCTCACATCATATTGCACTCAAAAATAACTTGACAAACAATTTCAAGGAAAATATATAAATAAGGAGGGAAAACATATTTACATTTCTTTACACTCTACACTATATGGAGCTGCCCAAATTTATAGAATTTGTATACTATAAAAAGGCACTGCTTCCCCCGACTCTACCATAACAAAACTTCACACACATTAGAAAAAAACACAATGGGATTACAAACATATAAGTCTACAAATATACATGCATCAGATAAGGGTATAATGGTGTATCAGTGTTAGGTCCAGGGGTGGTGAAAGGTTAACCTTCTTCCTCTCACTCCCCATTAGCAGCCGAAAAATGCGAGAATCATTAATTAAAATTTTGCTAAAACTTTGGAGTTTCCAGGAGGCTATGCCCTCTGGACCCCACATGACATAAGGGACCAACCACTCCCTTCCCTCCTTCCCCTTGCAAAATGTCTTGAACCTACCACTGAGGATGGATGTACATTCAAAATATCTCAAACATAAAACATCAAAAGCGTTTGATAACTGATGTTTCCATTCGATTACAAAAATATGAGTTTAATCCTAATACTGTACTGGTATTCTATTTTATACAGATATTTGAAAAATGTTTAAGATGTTAAAATGACATATTATCCATAAAAATGTTTCAAATTTCAATGTATTTATAGGGAGGTAGGGCTAAAATTCTACAAAAACAATCACAATTTTTTTCCAATCACTCTCTTCAATTAGATAAAAATTACAATTGCTTAAATGAACCAACATGGTAATATTTTCTAAATTAAGTATCCCCCCACCCCCCACTTAAAATAGAAAACATGTGTTAATAAAAAAACACAATTGTATTTCGGAAAACCTAATCAATTTTGGTACTTCCCTGAGGCAATCATTAATAGTTCAAAAAAGATCGCATCTTAAATAGATGCTTGTAGATGTGAATAACCAACCCGATTTGTCACTGTATGCGGACAAAACTATCTATGTTTAGATCACACACTATCGCTATCCTCACCTATTCTGTCGTGCGTCTTTTACAAAAATAATCACATTTTGTACACCATTCCCGGAAGAAAATGAACACATTTTACTGGTAAAAAAATCTTGCGAGTTTACAAAATCAGTCCTTTCTATTTATTTCAAGTCTTGGAACTTACTAAACCTTGTTTTTAATCTAACTGTTTTAAAGATGATCAACACAAATTGATCTACGTCATCTATTTGAATTTCTCCAAATAGATTTTATCACTATAAAATATTTACAAGTTGTACTGATATTCTCTGTACAATATTTTAATTTGAAACATGTTTTTTATATCCAGAATACTTGATTTGGTGCTGAATATAACTGCATAATAATGTAACAATATTTGGCATAATAATAACAGCTTGACATAATATTAGCATAATAGTGGCAGATCTAGAGAAAAACTTTCAAAGGAGCCATGGGTCATGCGAATTATGGACCAAGGGGTAGGGGGAGGTGCTTCCTCTCTTTCTATTCTTCTCTTCCCCTTTTTTGGGCCTTAGCTCTTGTTTCCCCACCCCTTGATCCACTCCTGTATAGTGCCTTGCGATTAGGTGCTTTCAATTAAGGTTTTCAGATCTTATTATACCCTTAAACTTTTTTATGCAAACACCAAATCAAATATTCTATCCGCCCCCAGCAAAACATTTTATAAACCGCGAGTAAAATCTACTAATGTACAAAACAACATATTTATAAACAGTTTATACAAATCAAACTTAATTTTAAGTGTGGGGATCAGGTCAAATTAATTATAAGAAATTATTATCTTTATATGTTAATTTTAATATCATAAATAAATATATATTTATATACGCTGTACATATTTTACAAATCCCAAAAGTATTTATTATTAGCATCATAACTGTAAAATTTAAGATGCTAAATTTGAGTTCAGATTTCTTTTCTCATCTATTTTGGCAGCAAATCAAGTCACACACAATCATAAGCATACTGCAACATCTGCAAATTAAAAAAAGAAGTTTTTAATATAAAAAAATCATACACAAACTCATGGTTATTTGAAGAACGAACTGTTCTATTATCTTTTATGGGTGTTTCAAGTGTTATAACTTTTCTCTCTCTGGTAAAAAAAAAAAAGCACAGAATGTATTAGTTGATTCATCCAGCAAAGACAATCAGTGACGTATCTAGCAGTCTTGAAATGGGGGGTAGTGGTGACAAGTATTTTAGGAAGCCCCCTAGATATTTCACTGGAGACAATCATTTAAGACCCTTGATTCTGTACAACCAAATCTGATGTGGCTTGGGATATGGTGCTGTTTTTGATTTGTTAATGATTTACAATATTTGGTCATTTTCTAAGATAATCTTCAAATGCTTACATTTTACAATGTTGAATCAACACCGTCATCAGCAGGATATTCCAACTCCTCTATCTTCATATCGTCTTCCTTTCCCGTGCGATAAAAGTTCTGATTTTCAATGTCACTGACACAACCGTGAATGATTCGAACACGGGCAGTCGTAGTTACAGTAGTTTCATGCCGAGGTGCCGAATGCATAGCTGGGTTGAAGGAGCGTGAATCTCTGTGTGGTCGCTGCGATCGTCTGTGAGAATGACGCCTAGTTGATCGTCTTGTCTGCAAAAAGAAGATCACATAATTTCAAAAGTTTCTTCCTTTACCCTAAATACTGTAAGCATCAGCTCTTGAATTACTCAAGAGTTAGAACCTGACTTTTATCATTAAAACATACTTTTTGCAATATCTGATTAAGAATTGGGTAATCATGTTTTATTAAATATTTTTTCCATCTTCAGTCTTAAAAATAAAAGAAATCCTTAAGGTTGGCAACAATATTTTTAAAAATGTTTGATAAATATATTAATTCAGTTGACTTTCATAATAAACTATCCTATATTACTGCACATACAGTAGCATTTATACAATAATTATAATATCAACTTACTTTATAATCTTTTGGCAAACTTCTCTCCACTACTACTTCCGGTGGTAAAATTTCAATGTGTTCCTCTCGCATTTGTCGTCGTCTATTATCTCGCATTCCAGACACAGACATACGCGTGAAGTCACGCCTTCTATCGTAACTCCTATCATATTGCCTTGTTATATAACTGTGTTCCTGCACCGGTGAAGGCGGAGGAGATGGCGTGCTTAGCCTTGTTGCTTGGTGTAGTGGTCGAACCTGGTAACAAAATTTATGTCACAATGTAAATTGACTATCAATATTATTTATGAAAAAGTTTTAAACTATGATATGCTTATCTTAATAATAACTGGTCAACTAGTGTAGAAAAACCATTTGATGATGTTTTACCTCAGCTTCTGGTCCAATTATTGATAGTAACACAGGGAACAGAACCAAACCATTTAGAAGTCCAATCACTACTAAAGCGGCCAAAACTTCAAAGAAATACCTAAAAAAAACCCAAAAAACATTATAATTTCATAATCATATAACTAACGACAACCACATTGCACACAATGAAAAGTCATGATAATGGTGATTGTATATTTTATTATTTAAAACATATCGTATATGTTTGTTACATTATGATATAATACATCATTTTTATGAAAATACCAATGATGCTCTTCACATATCAATCATTGATTTGTTAACTCTGTTTCACTTATCATTTGTAACAGTGTTATCAAATAATGACACAACTATACTAAAAACTTGAGTTTAAATTGTTTCTCTTTTTTTCCCTCTGGAGCCTGGACTTCAAGAGACAAAGTTCTTGAAGCAATAATATTTCCATATTATTTGGCAACAAGTAAAACATAAAATTGTAGTTGAGGTTCATCTTGGATCAGGACCAGATTGCAGGTGTATCTGACACTTTCTTAAGTAAACACTGATGATTCTTATTTTCTAAATCAACACAGCCTACGGCAAAATTCCTCAGCATCACTACTACTGGAGCGCACATAAACAGACAGGCTCACAGGATAGAAGACAGAGCATAACAGCCACCAGCTAAAGAACATTTTCATAGCAAATTGCCTGCTTCGGGATTGTTCACTAATTGCTTAAAAATCACGAAATGCATTTTTTTTCTGCTGATTGTATAGCTAAAGGGTGAAATGAGATTTGTCAAGATTCTTTAACGGTTTGGTCTGGTTTTTATGAAGGAAAAAAAAAAGAGTTCTTTTGAGAGTGCATTGAATTTGAAAGCAGGTCGAATACATGGCATCGACAAAGGTCAAAAAGTCTCTTTCAAGGGGTGCAAAAGTGGGTTAGGATTCAGAAGCCATTTAACATTTTTTTTGTTTTTTTAAATTTTTTTTGGAAAAGCGACAATTAGATTGATTGTTTGTTAACTAATAAAATTCACTAAGATCAACACAAAAGCAAACAATACTTTGTATCAATATACACTCCCTAACAGATCTCTCATAAATCAGGAGCTGGGATCTTTTTTTAGCTTTAAAATTGATTGCTATATAAACACTGTATTTACAGGTATGTTCTTCAACTGATAATTGTATCCTCAATCACTAAGATTATTGCTTATATAAAAATAGGCTCCCAGCGAAAGCGTGTGTCTACTTCTTAATAGTTTTTTTTTTGGCTACTAACAGTATAACTCATAACCCATAAATGCTTCCTGTATTGGTTATTAATAAATAACTGTACAAGTAAACATTATTGAATTTTTAGTTGTTTCTAGGACAGGTCTTGGCATGGTATCATACAGTATTTTACATGCTCACTTTAGGAAGACTGTTCATTTCTATCTTTAGTTTATGACGTATCCCATTAATCATCCAACTGGATTTACTCTTACAACTTACAGGAGAGATGATGGCAAAATATTGACTTGCCTTTCCTACGTAATAAACAAATGTATTAATGATAAAAAATGCATACAAAATGATTACTTACATTACAACAATTTCAAAGTCTGAACGAGCAAGAAGAGCAACACCGAGGAAAGTCGAAATACCGCCATCTACAACCGGAGTGAACGTGCTCACTAATGCCATAGAAATACGTCGATCACGATCACCAATCGACGTTAAAAAAGCCTACCAAGAAGAATTACAGAAAATGTTAGAATATATATATTTACATTTTGGCATAAATTATTTGAGACAATTTGTTTGTCATTTTTGTCTGTCATTTTTCGGAGTCACCATACTCATATTTTGTTGCTTAACATTATTATACATTATATGTATGTACTTATACAGTACTCTACACAAGTCTCAGAGCATTCAAAGTTTATATTTTTGAGTAATGTTGCTATGATGATGAGTGTAATAACCAGGTATATACTGTAACTTTTACACCTGTACATGTAAACATGCTTAAGTGCTTAACTTACATAGAGTGTGTGAACGGTGAATTCAACGCCGATTCCAACAGATATAATAAGTGTGACGGCAGGGATTGCACTCATTTTCACTCCGATAAAACCCATAACACCAAACAGTTCTACAGTTATCATTACGAGAACCAAAACCTTCAAGAAAAGAGACGAGAAAAAAAAAACACCAAAGTTAACAAAATTTCATATCAGTACAGTTAGTTAAGTTGTCTGGACATCATTTTACCTTAATCAACATTCATTCAATTATCTACATATACAAAATCAAACTTCCATCCATATACATAACCAAAGATCATATATATAATCCATGATTTAACCAAATAATAATTGTATTTAGGATATAGAAAATGTTGTTTTGCTAAAAAACTTTGCAATCTTAAAATTATGGAGTAAATATGAGATATGAGATACTGATAATAAAGAATAAAACACAATGATAATCTGAGTTATACCAATTATTTTTGGAAATATCTTACCAAAAGAAAAGCAGCCCACAGGTTGAAGAGAAGCATACTGATGACTACAAATATTGCCGCAAAGACGCAGACGAGCGACAACATTAGGTAGTAGCGAAGTTTGATGTACTGCTCCCAGAATGTGAACGGTATGCCACTGGGATAGTTCGGTAAGCCCATTGCTGTGAAATGGTCGGAAATGTTTCGCATATCCTTGATCAAACGAACAAAATCCTCCGTTGTGTAAATATTGTGAACATAGAATGGCATTTGAGTGAAGTTCAGCTGTTTGGCACGGGCAACTGTTTGAAAAAAAAAAACAAATTGATATTAAAAAAATTAATAATACAATGCTACTTTCATTATCCTATGTTGGGTTGCAGCTGTAGAAATCTAAGTGTGGTAGACATTTTAAGGGTAGGTAGGTGATAACATTGGTAAACTCTAAATATTAGGAGTGGATTTTAACAATTAGCAAGAGAGTTAATAAAGGTGGAGGCCTATGAAATAGCTCTAGACTTTTCCTCTTAATTGGAAATTAGATAGAATATGGCCTGCATATATTAGCGTTTCTACAATCTTGTCATTAATTGGCTTGTAGTCAATTGATAAATCATTTGTACAAACAATTATGTAAATCAGAAAAGTTTTTTTTAATTTGTGTCTCCTTACTTTTATGGACTTTTTATACTAAATATTTTAAAGTACAGGGATTTTTGCAGACTCTATCCATTAGGAATAATTCAAATTAAATTAAAAAAAAATATATAATATAAAATTCTAGACTTACCATTAGCCCTACACATTTTTTCCAGTGTATTTGGTGCAATGGATTGGACAGAAGGATGAAGAGCTCCCTGCGAAACCTCAAATGACATTGAGTCTATGTTTATCCACGCAGTCAGATAATTATAGAAGCCTTTCGGGTTAATTATCCCTTCGCTGTCCACCAACCTTCCAGTATAAAACTAGAAATCAAAAACAAAAATTATACAATCAATATCATGATAATATCTTTGTATTTTGCGCTATATAAATTGAAACCCATTAACATTTAGCATGTTTTATTCAAAATAGTGAGTATCTTTTAATGAGATAAATATATTTAATTAACAATCTCATATTTAATTCTCATTAAGAATTGTATGTTTACAAACTTTATTAGCTTAGACTATGACTATTATAGATAAATAGCAAAATTTTACAGTTTTTTTAGTTTATGAAATTTTAATTTTAAAATTGTTCATCTTTGCTATCAAGGAGATGATTATTATTCAGTTATTATTATATTATATTACTTTTAGAAAGTTTTCATCTAGACGAGGATGAATGTTGTCAAAATAGCACTGATGTTAAGGATATTGTTAGTGACAAATGGCTCAATTAATCAATCAATCAATCAATTATAAAGATGTTTATATTTACCAGATCTGTATTGATGGGTCTTGTGACTTCTCCTGTCTGAATAATCAGGTTGTAGCCAATCATACCTTTATCAGAAGCTGCATGAAGGCATTTATCAGGCAACAAGTTTCCATTTGCTTTTTCAATATCAAAAGCTGCTTGAATATCTTCAAGGGATTAATTAAAAAATACATATCATTAGTCTGTCATCATAGATAGATTTCTTTCCCACAACTTCTTAGATACACAACATAAATATCTAGAATTTTAGGAAAGATTTCTGAATTGTCTTTGTTCGGAACATTTTAGACATCTATGATTCAACATAATCTACTTCATTGTTAACGAAATGTGATAATGTGGGAGATTGTTAAAAGGAATGAGAGAAAATGAAGAAAGATGTAAAAGATTGTTGGAAAAAGAGTATAATAATGTTGAATAACCCTGACACTTAGCAGCTGAAAAAGTACTGCCTTCCATGTTGCATATATTTCCTCATGGACAGGATTAGGGGATTTACTTTTAAGCAGTGGCTGTTGTCATACTACACTTAAACCAATTCCTAACTCTGATTGGATGTTACATATGGATTATATTAAGACAATAACAGCCAATCAGAATTAACAATTTTTTTAAGCCTAGTGTAACAATAGCCACTGCCTTTCTGTTAACCTCACACAAAATTACCATAAAGTACTCACCTAGTAACCACTCTCTGAAATAATCCAACCAGAATTTTGGCAATGATCCATCTGCATTTTTAATAATTTCCGGAATATTCTGAAATTCTTTATGATACTCTGAGAGTAACTTTTGATTGTTTGGATAATCAAAATCCTCCATGGTTACTGCATACATATTATAGAAACTAAAATATTTCAATCGCGCTTGGAGAAAATCCTGCTCTCTTGTTCCACTTGGAACGACGTCTGTTAAATCTAGACCATCTTCTACTCGCAGAATTCCAAAAACACTTGCACTGAGAAATCCAGCAAAAGTTAATAATACAACGCCCTATAAAAGAAATTTTTAAAAATGTATTTAACAAATTTTAAATTAATATATCAAATTAATTATTGTGGTGGTTTGTGGTAAATTATATTTAGTAATTTAGAAAAAAATGTAAGATAAGGATGTAATTCAAGAGAATTTGTTTCAAATATAATACACATTATGTTTATTTCTTTGATGTGTACATTTCTTTTTTCTATTACCACATAAATATAATATATTTACTCATTTTATCAACAATTTTAAATATTTGCAATATGTCTCTGTTAGAATGTTTACTCACTTTTACAAATTTGTTCATTAGAAACGGTGCGTAGTAATTCTTGACGAATCCTGACAATGACCACTTCCAGCATTTAAATTTCTTGCGGTTATCTCTCCAACAAGTAACATGCTGATTTACAGAGTCCTGTCTCAATAAGGTTCTCGTAGAGGACGACCGCACGCCAGTTTGCATATTTGCGCAATCACGTACATCTGGCGTCGTCGTGCACGTCATGGTTGTAGAAGGTTCAACCACAGTGACACACTGGTCTGACATATCATCCCTTAAATGGGTTACAGTTTCTACAGTTGAGTGGAGCGTGATGTGTGTTTCCATCGGATTTTGATGACGCCGATTACTATTCAGATCTGGGCTATCTGATATTGGGGAGGGTTGTATCGTTACCACCCTATTTGCACTTGAACTGAAAGAAATACATATTGTTCTGATGTAAATTAACCTAATAAATATAATCATAATCACATGAGATAAATTGTAATGAGCAATTTGTGGCAGAGCCAAGCCAAAGGAGGGATAAGTCGCACAGGCAGTTTTCCAATAAATGCACAAACACAAACATGAAATCGGTCATTTTTTTCTATTTTCGTTTTCTCTAAAACATACATATTAAACATTTAACTTTCATCCTACATTTACCTTTCTCGGATTTTTAATCGATAAATGCTCTAAAAATGGTATTTAAGAGAGCTTGTCCTAGCGTACAGACATAAAATCTGATTTTCAAAGCTAGTTTTCTCAAAATACACTTACCAAATATCCTAAATTTAATTGCCCATAACTTCGCCATAAACTATCCTATCAAAGTGAGTTTATTTGCATTGTGTAGATAATAATGCCTAGTTTCATAATATGTAAAAAAATTTAATTTTGAAAATTTCAACTTATTCCTCCTTTGGCTTGGCTCTGCCACATTTAAACATACACTGCATCTAACAAATTTACCTAAAGCACTGAATTGTTTATTTAAAAGAAATAAATAAGTTATTAAATTCCAAAAAGGTACAGACTATAACAATTCAATTTTCTCTCATATTTTATTAAAACATCTTTCAATACCAACCAGCCAATTAAAAAAACTTATGCAAAGAATATAAAAACAAAAGTACATGTATTTAATCATCTGTTAATTGGTTAGGAATGTATTTATCTAAAATAGATGGAGTATAGAACATACCTTTTGAAACAGCAGAAAATATCTACCCGTTTTGAATCTCTTCTTTCTAAATCTAGTGCTAATATTGCAGGGAAGATGAGGATTACAGATAAAAAGTTGAAAATGACAATGATTGCAAACTGAAAAAAAAGGGGAAAAAATTGCCAGTCAGATATGCAGACTAACATTAAAGTTGAATGTTCTAATGTTTTGGAATGCAAAATGTGATTTCAATTCTATTCAAGGAATAAATTGCAGACATTCTGATAAAAGAACACTGTGTGGCCATGCAAGTTGCAATTTTATACTATCAGGAAAATTGGTATCTGGCGAGGTCATGACCCTAACCTCCTTGAGGGCCCTGAATCAGCTACACAACTAAGGGCACCATGATCATATTTGACATACTGTAATGAATTAAAATTTGAAGTTAGAAAAAAAAGCTGCTTGTTCTCTTTTGATACTCGTTGTAGTAAAAAAATGTTATCTGCGAGAACTTAAATTATTTTTGCTTTTGTGACAAAAGTTTAACAATAATGAAGAGACAGTCATCAAACAATTTGGATAACCTTTGAAAAAAAATAAATATGCAAGTAAAACTAAAGTCTTAAGAAAAATAGGATATCAAATTTGGAGAAGGATTTTAAATATTATGGTTCAACACATTATCATAAAAACATGTGAAGAGAGTATGCGTAGTTAATGAGTAGAGGTAAAGTTTTGCATGGCTTATTGTCCTTGTTTTCCAATACTAGAGACTATAAATTTATAAATTATTATTGAACATTAAGTTTTCAAACACTATGTGGTAGTACTAAATTTGAGATATAATAAGCCAGACTGTAACATTACAGTAGCTGGGAATTTGTTTAGTATTGTATCAATAGAATGGTAATTTGAAGAAAGACACAAGTCAAACGTACTTGAAAACAAAGAGATCTAAGAGCTGGAATTGGAATTATAGCTGCAAGGAGAAATGCGCTCATATTGGTGAGGGATGTCATAAAAACACAAACTCCGGTCCTTTTCAGAAGTTCCCCTGTCTTGATCTGATAAAGACAAAATCAAATATTTATTTTAATGAATTATTCCTTAAAGAAGTATATTTTCAACAAATGCAATTTAAAAATCTTACGAAAATTATAATAGAGTTGAATACTCTAGGTTCAAGAAAACCGATTGGATTTTTTTTATAAAGAAAAATGTCTGGAAAATAAAGCAATTCCAAAGTTTAAATCACAGAATGTTTTTCAAGTTTAGAAATCTTAATTAGAGTGTGATGAAAGGCACAGATCAAGGACGAAGTTAGGCCGTAAAAGGCCAAGTTCATTCAAAATTAGAGGTAAATTCAAGAAACCTGCACCTGTATACAGTAAATTTTAAGTTCATTGAAAAATTGAGTTCAATATATTATTCTTACATTTCCTTTCTACATAGTATACACCGAAACTGTGAGGTTAATTAAAGGCATCATTTTTTTTCCATGAGCAGATGCCACCTGGAGAGTTCACCTTACCCAAGTCAGTTCACTTGCAAATATTTACATCAACACCCTTTAGAACATAAACAATCTTTCAAAGAAACCTTAACAACTTGAAATTATTTATGACAGTGGCTATGATTGTATGTGAAATGAACAGACATACAAAAACATATGGACAATATTGCATGTACACAAATGGGCCTAAAACATACAAGAATCTGGTAAAAGGTGAGGACCTGTCTTAACTTTCAAGACTTCTCTCACCTGTTTTCCTTTCAAAGTTAAAAACAAGAAAAACTTTCCAAATTTTCCAAAGATTTTTATAAGCTTGAGATCAAAAAATGTTTGACCTTCTAATAGCAGAATTTAAATAAAGATGCTGGAAAAAGTAAAGGAAATAGGTTGACAACAGAATGTTGTATATATTTTTAAGTATGAAGTTGATCCTTTTTTTTTGTTATGATTTTTATAGCAGTAGACATTCTCTAGAGGTGAACAATTTGTTGAATGTTCTTCTTAAAGCAAGACTTTCTAGTGATGCATGCCAGATAATTTTTCAAAACTATTATGGTATTTTAAATTATTAGATTATCATTGCATTGAAATATTAATACCTTAAAAACCTAAAAGTACACAAGTACTGAAAGTGCATGCAGTAAAAAGACTTTCTAGTGATGCATGGTAGATGTACTATGTCAAACTATTATTGTACTTAAAATTATTAAATTATCAGAACACTGCACTGAAATATTAAGACTTTAAAAACCTAACTTAAAACATTTTAATTGCATTGTTTTTTAACATTTGTTTAATATGTAACTTTACCACTTCGGAAAACAGTACACAAGTACTGAAAGTGCATGCAGTTAAAAGACAGAATAAATAAATTAATAAACAATTTTGAACTTAAAGATATCATTTTGAGAAATATTCTTCTGAATATAGAGTTTGTATATGTTCTTTAAATTTTTAACTCCAGATTATTTTTGGCACAATACGACGGAAAAATGGTGAGATGAGACGATGTTGGTACAGCTGTTAATACGAATACGAAATAACAGCAACAAAACAGTCGACCCAGCATCCTGCAGTTCTGAGATCTAAGAGGCAGTCATGGGAAGTTGGATATAAATTTATATATATATACATATATATATATCCCTAAAATTATTATCTATAAATCAATTTAGCAAAACTATTATGTCTTGAACTATTGAACTTTTTTTCTAATGTATGCCACAAAAATGACTTCAGATATATAATCAAAATGAGATTCCATATTTTCATAACTGCTGCCAGCTTAATTTTCCATTTTCATAGAGTGCCTGTAGTTATTTCCAATTGACCAATCAGATATCTTCTACTTAACTTGGAGCTCATGATCCAATCATAAGCTTCCTTCTGAGCTCAGTTATGAAATTTGGCTGTATCCCATGTACAACAAGAGCATGCCAAATATTTATACCACCCACTAAGATTCTTCTGCCAGCTAAGAACATGATCTTGGGTGGTAGGTTAGGCCAGTGGTATAGACTCTGAACATTTTTAGCTAAGTAAAAGAAATCCTTGGGTTGCCCAGTAGATTTTTGTTTGTGTTGGTGATCAGTTTATGATTGGCCACTCTGGGCAACCTCAAAAATAGACCAGTCTTGTTTGGTTTGATTATACTAATTTTCACAAATTGTAAAATCGTAAAGTAAAATATTTTTTCAAATTAAACTATACTTTAACAGGATTTATGATAAAAATTCACCTAAAAATCAAATGGTAATAATAATTTTTTCACCATCGATCATATCGTATCATGAATTTTGAATTACTTTGCTTTCAGACAAATAAAATAATCAAAATCTAATGAGTTTTTTTTTCTAATTAATTTAACTTAATATTTTCAATATAGTATAAATAAAGAGTATAATGTATAAAGTTAAATTATATTGTTTTTATTTTGTCTATTAATAGTTATCAATTAAAATTCTTTAAATTGAAATATTGTCAATTTATTATCATCTCAATATTACCAAATGTACTTTATATTGGCCAACTCATAAACTGACAGAAAAAACACAATTAAAACTCTCAACTCCTACCTATATTTTACTTTTCACAAAATATCCATTTTTCTTTTTTGGAGTCTTTGTTATTAAGCACTTTGTGAGCATCCTTGGAGTAAGCATCAGTTGATAGGATTTTGGCACCATATGCCATCAACAATCAACAGGACTCACAATTCAATAAGGCTGTGGCTGCCAGTTGCCTCATTAGCATAGACCCCACCTTGAGGCTACTGCTGCATCTTAACACAGGCAGCCTACCAAAGTTGTACTGTAGCATACAGTAGGATGAGGCTTCTATCTACAATACTGTATGCCTAACTGTAATAATCTCAGTAGTAATGTATCTTAGTTTAATATGATTGGTGGTTTTGCTAGGCATATGGAGCCTCTGATCATTTAAAATTTAGTTCTAAATTAACATGTAATAATTTGTACAATATATCTCCTGAAAATAATTAAATATTTTTCCACTTTATAGAAGAAATTCATAGAACAATCACTCTTTTCACAATCTTGCGAATTATTGCGAAGAACGAGTGACCACTTTGTTTGTAAACTAGCACTATAGAAACTATAATAAACAACTTTCGGAGACCTGGGATCCCTGGTAAAAATAAATTGTTGCATGTACAATTTTAGGTTCCATCGATTACTGCTATAAATGTCAATTTTACTGCAATTGTAATCATCATGTTATACTTCAAGGCTAAGGTTTGCATAGTTGTTTTACATTTCTGTATTTGAAAACCAGGACCACACAGCAATTAGCAGGTTCAGCAAGGAAAGGAGAGAAGCAAGTTGTTATCTACGTTCTTAATTTCACACTCCATTGCCAAACTACCCTTTCTGGGATAACATGTGCACATTCATTCATGGCACTTAATGGGTTACACTTTTCTTGAAAATAAAACCAGTAACGTGAGATGAAAATGTTAACTAACTTTGCTTTTTAAAAACATGAATGATTTTCAGCTCCAACCTTCTATTTCTTCAATCACCACAAATGTTTATTGATTGGGCAATTTTAATCACTAAAATTCAGTTTTGCATTTCTTGCAGAAATTTGATAACAAGTAGTTATCAAGATGCCAATTAAAAGACTAGACAGGAAGGCTATAAAATGTCAAGACTTGATGACTCTTATTACATTAAAACCATAATGAAAAGCTGCTATCAAGAAATGAAACAAATGCTATAATTGAACAAATTAATTCCTGATATCAGTGGTTGAGTCTGTATACGTGGTAACATGTTTCTGTCTTTGAGAAATGCACTTATAGTCTACAATGTCTCACATCACACTGGAGTATACTAGATATTTTAAAAAATGCAAATGTGATGAATAATACTAATTAAACATTATGAAATATTCCTGCAGGAAGCTGCAGATATGTTCCAAATTTATTAGATCCATGGGTAAACTTGCAAAGCACATAAAACAAATATAGGTTTTATATATTTCTTTATCTATATATAGGCCTCCCTCTAATTAATGACCCTCCAATTAAAGACCACCTTCAATTAAAGATAACTTTTCTATGGGCCCAAATTAACAAATTTCTTTTATCTTTATTATTTTTTTTTATTACAGACTAAGCCTGCTAAAGACCATAGAAACCCTGGTCCCAAAAGTGGTCTTTATTTGGAGGGAGACCTGTGCATTAATTTATTAATAATGTTTTTTCCTTAATTGGAAGGCAAGCAAAATGTGATTTTGATATAAACTTACCAATGTGGGAATTTCTTTTGGTAATGATGCTGAAGAGTGAGCTAGCAGGAACATGTCGTCAACACCAAGACCCAGTGCTAAAAATGGAAGTACCTGCAAAAAAATAAAAACAATTATATTTAATTCTGATATTATTTTATTTAAAGTATTGAGAGATTTTTATACACTATGACATTTCGTTACAGGCAATACATTCCGTTTGTTAATCCTTATTACAATTCCAGTCCAGATGTACGTTCTTATATTATATTCACCCAGGTTACGGTTACGGATATAGAAAACAGGACCTGTCTATTCTGTCAGATGTAAAATTCAAAGTTGTAAATTTCATGGGTATGTAAGAAAAAACATTCATAAATGAAATTAATTAGTACTAATGATCGATCAAATGTCTTGCTGAAGTTTGACTCGATGAACATCAATCCTCCAAGCAGAAGTCAATCATGTGACATATGTCACATGGTGACATTTATGACGAGAGAATCTGACAAGCTGTCCAATTATCAGCCGGGTAAATAACGACTATGGGCAGCCTTATGCGCACCCTTTTTCTCCTATTACACTTCTTGCACTCCTCTGGGTGTAATTAAATCCATTCAAACAACACTGCCCACCATAGATGTAGTATATAACCACCTCTGATGTGTCCCCATTTTTACCTTAACATGCACTGTAGCCTGTACTTTATTTCATATACTTAGCACATAGCTATTATTTCAAATGTGCGATTTATTGCCGATTTATTGCGGGGAAACTCTGACATTGACGTCTTTTATCTGACACTAGTATTGTGGTAAAAAAATGACAAATGAACTTAGAATGAAACAAACGGTGAAAGAAAACTGAAAATGATAATAAAGACTTATGAAATGAGACAAGAATCCTAATTTTAAATAAAACATTATGATATTATATATATTTATATTATTATTGATGATTAAATACAAATTATAATCAAAATATATGTAGTTGATCAGAGATAAACTTGTTTTATCTACAATTCATTTTATAACCATGGATATTAAGTAGACCTAATTTCTTACATTACATCTTATTCGCATGGTTTTTTTTATATTATTATTCCACAGAGTAATTTAATATAGTTATTACAGTACTAGAGTTACATGAAATTCCTATACATGAATGCATGCATATGTTATATATATTATGTACTATATGGGTCTGTTATGCCAAAACCAGAGTCAGTGACGAAAACAAGAAAATTGACTCGCCCTACTATTGCCAAAGTTATGAGTAAAATTATTTATGGTTTCTCTGTATTATTATTGTATTAAGTATACAATACTGCCATATTCTTATGTTAATTTCTCAGTTTAACATTTAGTGACAGTACACTGGTTGTGGGATGGCAAGCCTCATATATATAGACCTTCATACATACAAGGTACATACATAAATATATAAGGACAGAAAAGATTTTTAAAAATTCTGCTTGTATTTTTAATCCGTATGTGATAAATTAGGTCGCTTTTATACCTCCATGCTCCTACCTACATTTTACAGCGGTAACCCCTCACACACATTTAGACTGCTTGTCATAATTTCTTTAATGTCAGGCGCATGAATCAAGAGGCTTAAAATAAGAACACAACATGACCTACATAATGACCTACATTCAGTTGATAACAATAATAGGAATGTCTTCAATGGTATGTTAATGTTAACAACCTGTTTAATTGTTGATTGAGACACCAGGCTTAGATAATTTGGCAAATTTTAACCAAGGATAAAGTGATTTTAATGAGTAGTCTATTTTAACCACCCCACAACAGAGCTCCCGCTACAAGGCGTAAAAATATTGCACTCCTTCCTGAAAAGTATGCTGTACGACAATTATCGATCTCTAGGGGAGGATCACACGTTTTTTCAGAAGTATGTCTCTGTTATGACCTGATATTCTTGTAAGTTTGTATTAAACTACTGGAATAAATCAAGAACGTAATAAACTTGCAATAAATATTCTATAGCGTGCTACCTAGAAGTTCTAAAATTATATTTTTTTAACTGGTCCAGTTGTCTTACGTCATAAGAATCCTATAATTTGGGGAATTTTAACAAAGAATAGAGTGATTTTAATGAGTAGTCTATTTTAACCACCCCACAACAGATCTCCTGCTACAAGGCGTAAAAAAATTGCACTTATTCCTGAAAAGTATGCTATACGACAGTTATCGATCTCTAGGGGAGGATCACACGTTTTTGCAGAAGTGTGTCTCTGTTATGACCCGATATTCTCGTAAGTTTGTATTAAACTACTGGAATAAATCAATAATTTAATAGACTGCGCAATAACTATTCTATAGTGTGGTACAAAGAATTTATAATTTTTTTTTTTTTTTTGGAATAGTTGTGTTTGTTTTAATGAATAAGGTTTTAACACAAATAGATGGATGGATTGTACGTAATTTACCAATTAGTATCTAGCTAGATACCTCAGTAATATTAATGAAGGGCAGTTTCATAAACTTGAGATCAATTACAGTAGGATCATTACCCATTGTAATAGTTTATACTTGAGAGGTATGAAGTGGTTTTGATCAAGAGAAAAATCCTGTACAAAGACTGAACCACGAACCTTGAATTAACCTTAACCTCTAAACCACACAGTACCCCACAAATTGTCTTTTTCTATATAAACAGAATGTATTAAAAAATAAATTGGTTCTTAAAGACTTGTGTATGACTTGCAACAAGTAAGAAAACATTTTCTAACCTGAGTTGTAGATGCATTGAACTTAATGCCGATAAAAGCACAAAATCCAAGACTTGCAACCACAGTACCACTAATCAGTAACACTCCAAACAGGCCAACTGCACCTTGGGACTTTACACCATCACACAGTTTGACCATAGTTAGAAATGCATAAAGAACCTGTGAAAAAGAAGCCAAAAAACCATAGTGAAAATTCCATCTGATTTTTTCCCACATGGCAGGTTGCGGAATCAACTGAATGTGTAAGATTGAGCAATACTATAAACACCAAATAAAATAACTGCTTTATGCTACTATTTAGACTAAACACCTACACACCTACTTTTATTACATATTTATTATTATAAATACTCCTGGAATTCAGAAAAGGCAAGTAAGATTGTAATTCCATTCCATAGTAAATACACAAATACAAAAAAAATGGGAAAAAATGTTATTTACCATCAACATGTAGCCACCAACGACGTTAGGTAGGCTAGTCTCAGAGAACTCTGTCAGCACCTCGTTCATGGAAGCTTCTGAGAAAGCATTTACATCTTGTGTAGGATGCTCGGCTGCACTCTTGCGAACAGCCTAACAGAAAAGAACAAAGGGGAATTTATTGTAAGTGAAATATTCACATGGGAACTAAAAACTCTGCCCTACATATTGGTAGATATGATAGGTGCCTTAGAAAAATTGCTACGTACTGTTTTTATTAACGGTGTCATTAGGAGGTTACCTGCATCATTATTATATTCTTACGTGTATTTCATCATCACAAACCAACATCATCATCACCACCTGTGCCCATTATCTTCACCACAAGTGTTCACCACAACCAACATCATCTCCGCCACAACCATTCATCATCACCACCACCACCTGTGCCCATTTTCTTCACCACCAGAAATCACAATCAACATTGCTTATACTTATCTTCATTAGACACTTTTTATCCTTATTTACTCAGTTGCCTCTTACCTTGGTAAACTCCTTTTGCCAGGCATCCAATACGGCTTCTGCTTTCTCCTCCGTCCATTTGATGTGGCTAACTCGTGGATGGTTTATCAAGTTGTCATACATGTTTTTCTTACTATTCAATAGAAAGATGGTTTCAAGGGCCTCGGCACTGCAAGAAAATATTGATAAAATTAACTTTCACAACATTAGAAAAAGTTTACAACAACAACTGCTGATTAACACAATGAAAGACTACAAACACAAACACAAGCTACAAATTCATTAATCTTAATTAAAAATAATAAAATTCAATTTTATACACACACAGGTGACTAATGAATATTAATTAGGATAGCAATAAACTAATGAATATTCAATGGCATAATCAGAAGCTCAATAAATATCCAGTATGAATACCTTTGAATATGACCACTGGCATTTTTCTTGATTCCACCCATTATTAATTCCTCTGGCCATTTCATGTATGATTTTGCATAGCCACTGCATCCACCAGTCATCAATGTTGTAAAATCAGGGATCTTTGAAATGTACAAAAATTAAATTATAATACAAAAAAAAACAAAAAAAAAAAACATATTTCATTTTAACAAAGGTTACATTATGGCAGAATTTTGAAATAAGAATCAATGTGTAACAAAAAAGATTATTTTTTTTACAACATAATATTAAGCCATGGGTACAGGAAATCATCAGACATTTAAATTGAAGAAATTACATAAATGAATTCATAGTTTATATGATAAAAATACATTAACAATATCCCGGTCATGCTTTTCACATTTTAAGTATATAAAATTCTTCACCAACACTGCTCAATGGGGGGAAAAAAACAAAGCTGTACAATTTCATAAATATAGACCACCCTCATCAAATATGGTGTAACATAAAACATCTCTAAATCTTTCATATGTGAAAATTCATGTGATTTACACATATTCATGTGATTTTCCATAGTCCATTATATACGCAATTCAGCACAATGATGCTGCAAATTTGTGGTTATTCTCCTACCTTTACCTTTACACATATGGGCATGAGGATGTCCTACCACACCCATTTGACAAGCCACTGTTTCTTACCTCCTTAGAGATCTTGTTTGGTGCTTTCGAGGGGCAGTCTGGGTCGTAAGGGTTGAGACACGGTCTATCCTGATACCCATGCCCTATCCCAGACTGGGAGTATTAAAATAAAGTGTGACATTAGCACTGTATTAAAAACATGGTGAAGATTTTCTTAATTCAAACAGAACTTATGATACTGTATTTTTCATACCTTCATGTTAATTATAATCTGTGAATTACATTTGTGCTTTGATACAAAGACCTACGGTATAGCAGAACATAAATCAACTAAAGCTTTATAATTTTTAAATAAGCTCACTATAATTTGAATTGGGAAAGTTACACCAATTAAAAAAATAAGATACATATTCTATACACACGAGCATAATAATAACTTACTATTCATTTTCAAACATGTCTTATTTTAGAAACAATTGCTAAAATGAAAACAAGCGATTTCTTTGTACTTACAGCATCTATCATGTTTTTAATGTTTTCTGGAAAGTAACCGGATACAGAAGACTGATTAACGAGTTTATAAGGATCTGTGTTGGACCACACCAAAGGTTCTGGTGTCATACCCCTACGAATCAGAACATTTTTAAAAATTGTTAAAAGCAAAATTTATTTGAAATGAATCAAATCAAAATTTACCAACCATTTAAGAAAATTCATTTAATTATTTATACAGAATTCACTTAATTATATAGAAAACAATTGGCTATTGTTATTTCTTTTGAATATAGCTTAACTAAAAATTCCTCTTTACATTTGGTCGATCCTGTCACGCTTTTAATAACCAACCAACAAGTCTGTTATTTTTTGTTGTGTTTCTATAGAAATTAAGTCACCTGAAAAAGTTCACTATTACAGTAAACCTAGTACATGACTAAAGGGCTTTTTATATAATGATTACTATGTCCAAGGCTCCCGACTGAATTCCAAGCAACTGGTAACTTAAATTACTTCTTCTAGTAGCGCCACTGATGCGGATAATTAGGTGGTGCACCATTGAAATGACTCCGCTTCATAACAAACAACGCCCCTACTACAGGAACAGGTTCAAAATTAATGTTTTTATTTTCCAGAGGGAGGGTGGATGAAGTTGACCGAAGTATTTCCAAGACATTACGAATGTGTCATGGATAGTTCCAACATAATTACTCTCAAAGTGGCATTTGAACTGATTTTTTTTTATATTCACAGACTCAAGAACAACTACTTTAAAAAGCATAAAAGCACTTAACAATTATTTCTCACATAATACAACATAAAGCAATTATTAAGTTGTCACTTATATACTGTTTTGAGAAACATCATGCTTTGAAGTGCAGTGAATGTGTGTGGTATTTCTTCTCTGGTAGAAGGTTCACAGTAATTTTTGATTCCTCTCTTCTGTAACGCCTTGGGCACTACTGCAGTGGATATGTGCATTTTATAAATTTTATTTTTATTTAATATTATTATTATTATTAATTTGTTTTTAAAACTTACTGAATAAAAACTGGTTCATCAGGCCCTAGTATTTTTGAACCCTCCCAGAAACAATCCAAGGGAGTGATGATTGTACAAGGCATTAGTTGTTCAAAAATCTGCAAACAAAGATAATTAATCATTACTGGTATTAATTCATATTAAATAGACATGCTTCAAGGAACTATTCGAATTATTAAGTTTTGTGTGAAATAATTTAATACCCAAATATGGACAAATCAGATATGTTTCATTGAAAAACTGGTTAGAGTGGACTAAACATTTGAACATCTATGGTAAGTTGAAACATTATACAACATATGGAACACTGATCTAAATGGGAGTGTTACACATTCAAACCTAATGTTTCAAGGTTGTATTTTTTTATATGGACAAATCAGATATGTTTCATTGAAAAACTGGTTAGAGTGGACTAAGCATTTGAACATCTATGGTAAGTTGAAACATTATACAACATATGGAACACTGATCTAAATGGGAGTGTTACACATTCAAACCTAATGTTTCAAGGTTGTATTTTTTTATATCATTTATATGGCGCTTTTTCCAAAGCATTTAGCATCACATCAAAATAACAATATAACAATAGAAAACATCAAAATGTGTAAAACATTAATAATTATACAACAAATAAATTGGGAAACAAGTCTGAAATTGGGAAACAAGTCTGTCATGGACCCTTGTGACCTAGGCAAAATCACATCTTACTCATTTTTTAAGAAGAAAACTCTTGTCTTGACTCTTAAACATGTTTAATGAAGATGATTTAAGGATTGAAAGGGGCAGTTCATTCGGATATTGGGGTCCGAAGGACAGAAAACGAACTGTCACCAGCCCTGGTTCTCATAAATGGGACCTTCAGCCTAAGGGTGTCCATAGTAGACCTGAGACCACTTATGTCTGGCTTATATTATATTTAATAATCAGATCTTGCAAGTAAGCAGGGGCGCATTTGTTTACGCAGTTATACACCTGGATCAAATCCAGGTTTAGTTCGTTCATTCATTCATAAAATAAAAATAGTAATATTAAAAAGCATATTCCTAGTGTAATGAAGAACAATTTTGATATGAAACTTCACAACTTACAATATCTACAATTGTTTCAAAAGCTGGAAATTTTTCAACAAAACAGACATCCTTCAACGTCCATGGTCTGAAGTAAAAGAAAAAAAAATTATTTAGTGCATAATTTTAGTTTTTATTTTTATTGTAGATGATTATTGGCACAATAAACATATACAATAACTATTGTTATTACTGTCAAATTTAACTTTAATTTATTATATTATTTTATTATTATTTAAATTCTCTATTACTATTATTCTTTTATATTTCATTTTGTTATTACATACATTAAAAGATGTTCATATATCATCATCAGGTAATAAAGCTTATGCTACTAACGTTAAAACATGTCATTCATAAGTTTTATTTACTTCATTAGATGCATTAGTGCATTTGTATGTTCATATATATATATAATATATTTTATATCAAGTGATTTATTTCATTAAAGCCATATAAAAAATATTGTGTTTACATGTCAAACATATCCACAGTAACTTGCGTTGCTAATAAAGATGCATTTAGATGTAACTGAATATTTTCTTGCGTTAAAATATTTGTTTCTTTGTATTTTGGAGATTGAATTATAACTTGACTTGCACTTCTTTCCCCTCCCTGCAAGGTATCTGAGGTGTACTTCAGTTCCCTTTCCAGTCGTCCACCCTCTGAAAAATATATAAAAGGTTTCCTTGTTATGATAATCAATATCAACACAACTTATGGTACAATTTATAATCTTTCACCTTTGAAAAAACATGTATATGGCATATATGGCATTCTTTGTTATAATAAATAGTTCATATAAACAAAACCTGTAGTACTTATGCTGGTTCTTCCATTGCACTGTACGCAACGTGAAAACAAGAGCGACTGTTCACCAGTCCGCGCATTCCTCCACGCTTAATACGGTACAGATGCAAATTATTATATTGGGTTTTTTGGAAGAGCTAAGATAAAAACAATAATATTTAGAATGTTCAATTGTACAAAATTAAAATTTCTTAAAATTGAAAAAAATACAATCTCTTAAAATTGAAAAAAAAAAAAAAAAAAAAAAAATGTGAATACCAAGATGCGGTTGGAACTTGCAACTTTTGGTTGTTTAGAACACAACCTTAACCAATCGCGCCATCCATGTGACATGCCTTATGAGTGATAATGACAGTAATGTAATGTCCTTGCTGAAACCCCTGTTTTGTTTTGAAGGTGTAGGGGAAACCCTGGTGTTAACTTAAAAAAAGGGTGATAAACGTTTTTGGAAATCACCTCTAGTTTTTTGCATACAAAATTTTGGTAACAAGAACAGCAGTGAGCTTCTGGGGTCAGCACATTGCGCGGACCCAAAAAATATGACATAGAAATACATTATGCTGGGCACTTTCTAAGGTTGAACCTGAAGTTGTAAAAACTTTTCATCTTAAAATTCCAAGCCAAGACATGATACATTAGAATCATCACACTCCATTTCCACCTTAACCTAAAAACCGCAATATTAGGTAGGTGATATGAACTTGCGATAAACTTGAAGTATTAGTCTTCTCCTTAGTTTGATAAGGAGGTGGTATGGCAGTATTTGATATCCAAAGTCTAGTCATTATGCTTTGAGGAAATTTGTACTACTTCCTTCTATGTCTTCAGAACCATGGTAAATGTATAGTAAACAAGCAAAAATGAAGGTTAATAAAAAACCATCAGATTTCTATAATTAGGATCAACTGGATACTGTAATGAATAATCACATGCCAAATATGGCATGATGAATCTGCACCGCCAGTTTAGTTAGAGATGACATCAGGAGTCAAGTAGACTAAGCAGTCATTCACCAAGAATCAATTTGGTATCCGTTAAGCATAAACAGACACATTTATACTTTAACATTTGGAAGGGAAAGGTTTACGGATTCACATAACGATGTATAAAATGTAGACGTACAGTAATATGTTTTCAGGGCTTCTAAAAGTTCAACTGGTTGCATTTAAAGATATGAATTTAACTTGTTCTAAACAGATTGTTGGTATGGTTGTTGGAAAAATTCATCATCAAAAATTATGATCATCTTACTACACCTAATGTTTATTATCTCTAACATTTTATCTGAATTTGAGCTTTCGTTCCTAATCTAAATGCACTAATGTTTGATAAAAACACACTGAAAAGTAAAGCATTTCTTTTGAAAAACATAGTCAATAATATGATAATGATGTAATCATTCATCAAAAATTAAAAGTATAATAAATTTAAATTACTCTTGATATCACAGAATACTAATGGCTACAATTATTCAGTAGGCAGTTAGAGTAGATTGCCAAAAAATGCAAGCATACAGAGATTATCTAACAATAAACAAAACGACCACAGCGACTATACTGTCACAACCACTTCACAGCTGTATAAGTCAACATGGCGGATGTTCTTATAGTCTTATTTTATCATAAAACATTTCACTTAATCTGACATAAGCACTTGGTAATCTTTGGAGACCTCCTTCCCGGTTAGGCCACCCCTGAACAACCCCCTTTTCGGGGCTTCCTTGTGTAATCTGAAGGGAATTTTCCCTGGCTCATGGTATCACTGATCTACAACCTAGTTTTTTTATGGCTGTTGATTTATGTTCATAACCTTGAGGAATATAAAAAAAACGAGGGCGGGCGTTGCAATATGTTGCTAATTTTATTTTTACTTTATTTTAAGAGAAATGGTTCCTATTGGTTTAGAAACATGAATGGTGAATTTTGTGAAAAAATAACTTGGTGGGTTAAATTAATCAAAGGTTTTGCTGGTTAACTTTGTATTTTGTCGATTTATAATTTAAAAAAAAATCTAACTGTGAATAGTAGATTAGAGTTCATAGTTTATTATATTGTAAAAAATAAATAAATAAATAAATTTTGAAGATTTGCATCCACAACCCCTCCCTCCTCCGCACATTCTCTTCAACCTCAATCATTGAATACATTACTGGTAGGTAGCATCATTACACAGACATTGGGATACAGTATAATATAGGAATTAATTGTATCCCCTATGTTTATATACTGATGGCGGTTTTTCATCATGAGAAATAATAATACAAATGATGGTTGCTCTACATGGCGTGCTATCATATTGAATGTTCAGCACGTTCCCGAATACTTACGAAAACTCAATTGTTCCATGTTCGTATACGACCATGTTTGTTCCATGTTCGTCCACGCTGTATAAATAATGAGACAACGTACATTGGCACGTTCCTGTTTATTTTAAATAACAACTGTCATTTGAATCCTAGAGATAAATCTCATAAATTAACATAGTTTTTTTATTTAAAACATTTGGACCCTTGTTGGAGATAACCTTTGGTATTATGGGCTTACTAACAATGGGTTTTCTTCATATCTTTTACACCTTCTATCTGCTATGTGTGGTCTTCTATTTTAAAAACCTTAGTTACACTCTCATGATTATTCTTGGCTTTTCTGATAATAAAAGAATTCTTGAGGATTAGGATGTTCTATTGTTAGAGATACAGTAAATGGCATAAGGCTACTGAACATATAGAAAGATATAGCACGATGCATTGTATATTACTCTAGTAGCTAGTAGAATTTTAGAGCTGGATAGGCCAAAGTCTTAACACTGAAGTAAATCTGTGTCATAAATTAGAAATACAAAAAATTTTCCTTAAATTATCAGCACCATGCATTATGGGAAACTTGAATATTCTCCCCTGTTGAGCGGTACAAGTCAAGAACTTCCGTGACATATACCATGCCATAATTTACATGTTGTTTTCTCTAGCAATGAAGGAATTACCATCCTGCAGTTCAGGGCTCCATTCTGTGAGTTGTTCTGCACAGCAGTTGAACATGGCACTAAAATGCACTCATCAATTTATAAAAATAGAAATAACAGATTCTGTATAGTATATAGGCACAAGTTGTGCAAATTCAGAATTCAAAGGGAGAAAATTCTGAATCAAAGCATTTTTTTGTTTCTATAATAAATAATTTGAAGCCGAAAATAGCATTAGGATAAATATCAGTAAATTAACCACTCTATCAATGGGATAAATTCAAAGAATTTCTCACATCATTCAATCTATTAATTATTAACAATGGTGGTTGTTTATTTCGCCAACTTGGTGGTATGGAATTTCTTACATCAATCTTGCGAGACGTTTAAATGAGAAAAAAAATTTTTCTGCTAATTAAGAGAAGCATACAAAATTGCTAGACTCTTGAAGAATTCTATAGAAAAAACTGTAAATTAGTAAAACGCAATTGTTTTCGAGCTGTGTGTTATCAGGTGAAGTCTACAGACTTCTGTAATATCCCAGACAGGAAAATTTAGCATCCAGTGGACCTCCGGGCCTCACAAATTGATTGAAATAGAATTCTGTCATCGGGAAGCCCACACGCTCACTGTAGCTCCATAGGTTGCTTTGAAGTAAAGTACATTTTCCGAAACTTCTTACACCTAATATTGCCTTACTACTCTAACAGTGGGGAATAATTGCTGGAAAAAACATTATCCTTACCCTAATGTTGTTTACTTGGAAATGGGTTATGTGATTAAATTTTTATTAGTAACATTGATGTGGGGGTGGAAGAAGGTAGTAAAATTGTACAAAAAGCATTGTTAAACTACTATGAAAAAACACATAACTGACAATACCTGAAACTTAATAATAATTGTGTCTTTTATAATCAATAACCTTTTCATTATAACTACTGTAAGTAATATTTCCATGGTTTTCTTCCCAATGTTTCCTCGCTGCAATTTTTGTTATGCAACAAAAAGAAGTTTTAACAGATCCCATCACACATATTTATTAAGGTAAAATTAATTTCATTCTACAATTTTATTTATTTTTTTGTTGTAAAGAAATGGCTTACTATACAGTTAGAGTAGTATTTTTATGGAGTCTGGAAAAATGAAGAAAACCAAATGTCCATTAACAAAACACTGGGATAGTTGGAATGGTTTTTAACCTGTCTTTTAACTTTACTTTATTAACCCAACCTCTGGTTTATTTTCACCACAGTTACTCTGTGCTTTCACTTTGCATTCATGTTGAATGAATTGGTGCTTTATGTATAATAGCTATGGTTGACCAGTGGTCTCTAGTAGTGGTATGAGCAATGCTGGGTCATGGCAAGGTGATGATAGATGATACTATACTACTGCAGCCAACCTGATGTTTTCACTAAACAACAGGCCTTACTTATTAACAGACCACAAATAGCTACACTTGCCATTGCTTTGAACAGGCTATATAGTACCAAAGCAGACAAGCCGACAAAGGGATTATACTAAAGTCCCAATTTATCTTCAGACCAATACAAAATTAATTCGCAAGATTAATTATCAAAATCAATCAGAATTAGTGGGATAATGTTATTTAGTTACACTCTACAGTTGGTTTTGTATGTGGAGTGGAGATGTAACTGTGGCGATACTGTATTTGGATAGTGAAAACTCGCAATCTATTTTACACCGACAATAGTATTTTATCGGAGTGAACATCACTGCCAATTAAAGTTCCATTCCATAGGCTGGATGGAACTAGCCATTCCTTTCTGACCACTAAATGCCCCTGAAGGCCCTTAAGATTAGGCTATCATTCCTCCATACAAGGTAAGGCTTAGGATTCCATGTGGCTTGGATTACTAACTATAGTAACACCAAGTACTTATCTACAAGCCCTAAAAACGGAGCAAGTAGTGGATGGGCAGTGTGGAATTCGGAAGTAATCTAGGCCTGGCCTTGAGACAAGAATTAAGTGTTTCCTAGCCAATGATTAAAGAGTCCTAAAATCATCTAAAATGTTACAATTTTACTGATATGCCATTCATGTGTCAATTGCTTGAGAACATTAGAATTTTTAAAAAGTTTTTTTTTTAAATCATAAAATATAACAAAAATAACACTATTAATATTTAGCTAAATGCATTAACCAAATTTTCACTAATTAGTATTCATAAATTAACATTTTCAAAATCAATTATTAACATAACAATAAAGAACTATTATGCTATGCTTCTTCTTAATATCAACATCCTTTACTGTACTACTACTGATGGTCTTTCAAGTGAATATAGAAGCTAGATATGAAACACATTCTTATCTCGGCAGTTTAGAAATAAATGAAGCAGAAGATCTATAAACATGGTTTGAGGGGGTTGCTAGATTCGATGGATGAAGGTTACTAATGCTAAGTTAAGTACAGTACCAGTTGCAAACTATTAAATAGTAGACCTACTATAATAATACAAAGTTTGCCTACAGAACATACAATAGAATACAAACTTAAAACAAATTATTTTCTCACAATTTTATTACACCAATCAGTACACACATGCTTTTTGTTTAATATTGGGCAAAAAAACCCAAACTATTGCAGGTTCAAATAACCACACTGGTCTCTGATGATTAGGTAAATTAGCACCTTAGGTTATTGAACATTTAATTAATTTGCAAGTGGACATCAGTACAGTGTCAAAAAAATGTTTATAACACCACCCTGGTTTGGGGAATAGATTATACTACATTACGTTTCATTTGATTTTGACCATGTTTTTCATTATTCATGTTTTTTATTATGAGGAATCCCCATTTACGATTTTCATCACACATGCAAAAATAGTCAATAAAGAATAAATGTAGAAATAAGATTTAGTAAGTAATGATTACTATGAGACATTATTATAGCTAGTAATTTATTTAGCATGATAAATAACAATGACTATAGCAAGTCACTGACTTACAAGATTTTGTCTATTATTTTGTTAGGGTCAACTTCAATAATACAGCATGGCACAAGATATGTCCATCTTCTGTTCTTCCCTCACTCTTGCCTATAAACAAATTGTACTTCCCAAAACATCCTGAAGCATCCAATATAATAGGCCTGACAATGTTTACCTGCAAACATGGACAGCTACCAGATAGGGGCTTCACCTCCAAGCTGTCATACTCAACACAAATAAACTTATCACTGATACCTCACAGAAGCTGGTATCTACCGTAACTGTGTACACACAACAATATATTCATTCTAATTAGTGGTCTTTGAAAAGGAATTAAAAACAGATAATCATTTTTTAGTTATTATTTATTTATCATTTTTAGCCATTATTAATATATTATATAATTATTATTATTATTAATTTAATTATTATATTTATTAATTGTTATTATTAATATTATTATTATTATTATTGGGAATTTATTTTTTTATCATATTGAATTTCTAGAACCTTTATTGATTGTTTGCACTTTTCTCTGGTTTCTGCTTGCATTGATCAAGCTACCCAGGAAAAATAAGAAATACTAAAAGAAAAAAATGATTTTGTATCAGATGCTAAAATCTGTATAGGACAACACTATATATACTGTATAGTAGGCCAAACTGTTGTTCTGAACACTACACAACCTGGTACGATAAGAAAGAACACTTTTTTGGCTGAAATTTTCCAATACCATACAAAGCAATGCAATTATCTTTTCATCAAAATTGGTAACTGCAGTGATGAAGGTGATAAAGCTCTTACTGCAGGCCTACTTCTAAAAATAACATTATCAGGATTTTTTTAATATTTTTTTTTTATATAAAAGATGCAATTATTTTATTGACCTTGACTAGATGAAATAGAAGCCTCAGAGAAAACTCTACATCGATTCAAATTACCTAAACACTTGCCATAATTAGGTTCTGTCTTGTGGACCAGGTCACAGATGACCTTACCTCCCACTGATAACTAACTGACCCCAACACCTGTCAAAAGGTCAGAGGTTACTTCCCACAATGCAGTATGAATATTCCATGCATTTAGGGCACTAAAGCTTTTAGTTTGGCAAAAATTGTGGGTTTTTTTAAATATCTATTTTGTATGAAGTAAAGAAATTATTAATTTCTCATCTTTGCTTGCTATCATTTATGCAGCTACATTTTTCTTTTAATCCTTTTTCTTTCCTAGAAGTATTTTCACTGGAAATTTAAGGCCTCCTATTGGTGAAATATTATCATTACGAAATTTTAATATTTACAATGTCCATTGGTGTAAGTGTAAGGTATATTGGCAAAACCTATCTCACAATGTAAAATATTCCTGGATAACCAGCAACCATAGATAATGGTGCCGCACATTAATGCATTTGTGTGTTAATGTTGTTATCTTGGCTCCAACTAAAAGAAAATAATGACTTAATACAAGAAAAAAATCTGTTACAGTATCTTGAAGCTTCTGTTCCTTGATATTGATCTACAGTACTAATTCCTGCAAACATTTACAGGCACTTTGACAGGCATTGAAAATTATTAGGAAGCGAAAATTCTTTCTTAATTTATAAAGTACTATAAAAGGCAATCAATAAGATACTGTTATTCTAGCAGCATTTGTGAGACGAACATTGTATTTTAATTCTTTTTTAAAAACCCAGGTTTGTATTGAAATTTAGGTTAGTGTTAAAAAGTCATCTGTGCGTGTGTAATACTGTACGGCAGGTACCCGTACTGAATAGATTGTAGAGTATAAGGTTGGTTTGACAATTTAATTGAATCTGTTGTTGATATAATATAGATGTATACCGTAGATAGCTATAGTATTTATTGCTGATTCCAGTTTATCTTATCTAGACTCTTTGTGAATAAATTTGAAAGAGATAAGTTTCACTTCAGTAATTTTTAGTAAATTACTTAATTATAATAACAATCAAAGAATGTACTATAATAGACCAAATGGTAGATTTTCTTGTTCATTAATGTTACAGTATGATCGTTAAATAAAAAAATAGTAGTTAAGTAAAAAATACATTTTTCTACATATTAATATCCTACGTGCAAAGTCAAATCATGCAGTACTACCAATTTTCTTTTAAAGAATTAACCCTAAAATGGTGAAATTTGTATTTTGTTTTTCTTAGGCCATATGTATGGGTGGTTCAGTGAGCCTCATGTTGGTAGAAACACCAGGGACAATGCTGAGTAACAGGGCTGATTAATTCTAGGCCTGCAATACAACACCTTCAGGTCTAATACAACACAGCATGAGGTGCCGACACTGCAAGTTCGATTCCCTCTCTTTCAGGATTCTTTCTTATAAGCATGGAGTGCGATAGAATTTCAGAGAACACCGCAGTGACGAAATCTTTCCTTCTCTAAATATGTGAACTCATACAAAATATATCTAACAAATCTAATTTTTCAGACTTTTGAAATTCAATGCAACTTATACCAAATAAAAAAATATAACAAATTGAAATATATCAACAGCTTTCTATAAACCAGATCCTAAAATTATTAATTGTTTACAAATTTAATATGAAAAGATTGAAGAAAGTAAACATGTTTCATATTACTGTAAGTTTTGACTATTTTTTATTAAAGGCAGTGAACTACTGTATCTCCTATCCCACCCCTCACAAACAAAGTAATGCATACATAGTTGTTATGGCTTTATTTAGGCAATACTAATTGCTTATGAAAATGTGTTGACATCTGTGGAAATTTGTATGAGCATTTTATTTTGTAAAAGTAAAAAAAAAAACAAAAAAAAAACTAGCAATTTTCAAGACTCGCTGGTAATTGCAGCAAATCCACAAATCACAAGTAAAACTTTATCCATCCCTTTAATGAAGGAAACTATTAAGATGTGTATAAGAGACAGATATATATATATATATTAAAAGGCAAAATACTGAAAAACAACAATGATATATATATATCTTTGTATGATTATACCGATATTCAAATTGTTATCACTTCTTGATGAATTGGCAATTTAATATAAGCCTAGACCTATAGAAAAGTGATTGTGTTAAGTTAGCCCATAACAGTACATTCCTTGTCTGAATGTGGTTAGAATCTCTAATTTCCATTAAAAAATACCATTAACTTTTGATCACATAAACTTGACGTAAGTCAAGTCTTGCCACCACATCAAGTAGATGATTTGATTGCCTCGGGATCTATTTTAAAGAAGGGTATTGTTGTGAAAAAGTATTTGATCTTAATTTGGTAAACAACATCTGACATATTTCTTCTCTATTGATGTTACCTACAATAGTGTAGATTTGAGTTTTGCTTGCTATTGTACAGTATTCAAATATTAACTGGTTCAGGAACAATCAACTCACCAATTTCATTATTAGAAATAACGTATACAGTAGACCTAGTAAATATTAAAAAGATACTCCATTTTTTTGTGGAAAATAATTTAGGATTGCACAGTAACCATTCTTTTTTTCACCTAAGTTTTTCCCCCATTTTTTGAATATTCACAGTTGTAAATTCAGTACTGTAATCAGTGGTTGTACACCATACAGTATATTTTGGATGGCTCTCCTTTAAAAGTGATGGCTTACGAAATGCATTGCCTCATTTTTCTGGCAGGGTATGGCTTGGACAAATGTTATTATCGTCATAAACTAAATTTACAGTCACTTTAAACATAATGGTGTAATACAGTACAGTATTCGCACACTGCATTTGAGTGGCAATTTCGTTACTGTAATTGTTTTTTCAAGTTGGTTATTCTGTAGTTTAATGTGTACTTGCTAAATGGATTAAATCTATCAAAAGGTTTCTAATTGCATAGCACTCTGGCAAACTACTACTGTAAATGTTAATCTTCGAGATAGTTGAATCAAGTATACATGTGCAAACTTACACAGCAGACTCAAGTCCTGTGTCAATTTGCGAATGGATATCATTAAATACTTGATAGACAACTTGTATGAGTTGATTAATCTGTGTTATTTGATACAAAACCAACTTTTTTTTTTTTTGGTTTTCAGAATTAGAGGGATAACTTAAAATTTAAATTCAAATATACAAATGGGTAATTATATAAGCAACATATTTTTAAACAATATATTATATGAAATGACAGTAGCACTTTTAAGACTAACTTGTATAAAATTTAATCTCATAGCTTTCGTCCACTCAGTTGACTTCATCAGGAGACTGGACAAACGAATAAGAACATCTGTACAGTCTCCTGACACGAAAGCTACAGATAAAATTCTATACAAGGCAGGCCTAGTCTTAAAAGTGCTACTGTCGTTTCTTTTATATTCTTCAATAGCAGACTCAGCTACGCATTATATTTTTTAAATATATTTTTTGTGTCATTGCTGATTCTCAATTCATTTAAAAATTAGGCCGATAAATTTTGTTATGTTTCGTTACTCACCATTCTGCACTTTTTAGGGTTACTTGTGGGCATGTTTAATAGAGTAAATTCCATCTTAGCACTTAACAGTGACAAAATACGGTGCATCTATAGCGGAAATCTTTCAAAAGCAATTGCATTTCAAAGTGATTGTTAAATTGCAATTGAAGCTTATACTGCTTAGCAAAGGAAATCATTTGATTAAACTGATAAGGAGATAAGTCTACTAAAAGTACCTCTTCATATTCAAGCATTTAAAAATAGCCATTTATAATATTAATAGCCAAAATACAACTTAATACCTTCAGATTGTTATATAAGTTTTAAATATTAAGTGCCATAAATACTTGCCATACATTTTACGTATCATTGGTTTTTGAAATAGAAATTTGAATAATTTTTAAGCAGATAATTTCATTTTTCATGGTGAACTCCCACACATTTAAGTCTTTAATATCAATTTTAAAATGCTACAACAGAAAACATAAATTAAATCAATAAATCTGACAATTGTTTCATAGAGAGGGTTTGAGGTCTGTAAACTTAAAAGGAAAAGTTATTTAAAACTTGCTTATACAGTATTATACCAAAGAAGTGTGCCACTGATGAAAAAGTGTTCCAAATAAATTACTGTATTTATAGAACAGAATACAGTATATTTTATCATCTTGGTGTTTTATTAATGGGTTTTAATGTTATGCCACAGACGCCTATAAGGTCTGTGTTTATGCAATTGCTGCTGGACAGTCTCTACTGCCCATTATAGCTTGTTTCTGATTGGCTACTGGTGAAAAGAATGTAAACTAACTGTAGTGGCCTTGGTTACTTTCTAGTGGTCATCATCATTTAGAATAAAGATGGGACATTAAAACAGGAGGAGCAGGAAGAGTAAAAGTGATTAATATGGTAATTTAGAAAAAAAGGAAATATGCAGCCAGTCTTTTGTCCATGGTCAGACCACCTACTTTTCTATGGTTTAATTAAAAGGAATGAGTTACTATATTCAATTGTTTTAGCATGCATTCCTTGAATTAAGGGAAGAGCTATCATTAAAATAGAGTCTGATATCCCATGAAAGGAGTGTAGTACTACAAATTTGATCCCCCAATCAACAAATTATGTTTTGTAGCAATGTACACTTAACATCCAATCTGCCTAATAAAATCATTATGACTTTTCACATTCAAAATGACTTAAGTTTTCCTAGACCATGGGGAGCTGCCCTTAAATGTTATACAGGTAGAAAAAGAAATTGTGTTCTGCAATAGCACTATACTGATTCTTTACTATATCATCCATAAGATGTTAGAGTTTAGGGAATAGTTTTTCTTCTATTGCATCGTGACTTTTAAATGCACAGTGCAGTACATTTTCATAATCCAATCATGTAAAATTTGTGAGTTTCATGTACACCAAGCATTATTCCACAAAATGGAATTTGATAACACATTGGGCCTGTGTATATCTCCACATTATTAGAAATACACCTACTGTACACATTAGGAAAGTTGCAATTTCCATAAACGTTTTCATTAATTTATATCTTAATAACATTATTCTGAGCAGTAATTAGTTCCCATGCACCTGTTTTTTAAGTGATTTTCCACGCAATTTACTATACATCTCCTGCACACAAAAAAATGTTACATTTGTAAGATAGTTCACCCCATTTGAACTCTGGTTGGAGAGAAGCGACAAAATTATCTGATGAAAATAAAAACATAAATATATCCTCAATAAAACGGGTAATTCAAAACAACGATTTCTTACCTTCCACCCATAATTTCTCTACATTTGTTTCCATTTTAGCTAATTTCATCCCAATTCCACAAACAACTAAAAAGAGAGCTCCAAGAAATAACACTTTGCCACTGTGAAGATGCAAGTAACATCCGATACAAAATAACATGGACTGGATTTTTGCTCTCCACCATAAGGCCAGTTTATTTCCCTCTGCTCTCCCCTGTAAAAAAACAACAAAAGATTATGACTTTACTGTTATCCAACAAACAAGGATTTACTGAAAACTAGCAATGAAATGAATATTTGATAACTCTGTAGATTAGTCAACAGCCTTACACTTTTGTAATTAAAAATATAGCAGTTTAGTACAATATATATGCTTAGAGTATTTGACTGATGCACAGTACTTTACTTAATTCGCCAATTGGCGCATTAAACAATCCTAATTAAATAATATAAACATTATAAAAGTTAACTAATGACCAACAGAATACACTGATATATTTAAATAGAATGAATGTAATACTCTGAATAATTTTTGTGAGCATTCTTCCATATTGGAAATAAAATGTTGAAGAATGATTCAGTATCTGTCAATAAAAGCAAATCAGCTGTAGTTAATTAAATTTGCCACAGAATGTTCATGAATTACAAGAAATTCAATGCATTATTTTAACTTCACTTTTTTTTAAATATTTCAGTTTGCAATATTCTAAAATTTTACTAAAATCATGCTTATCACCGAAACAAAGTTTTATTTGAAATGGTTACTTCAATTTATATAGAACCAATATATGCCTAGTAATTCAAATCTGAATAGGTCATATCTTATAATAGGGATTAGTAAAACCTCCTTGATTAAAGAGAACAATTTGTTCCTGAAGTGTTAATAAACAAAGCATCTTTATAACTATATTTTATCAGTTTAAAAGCTTTTAAAATATAGCCTAAAAAAGTGATCAGTAATTATCATAAAAATGTTCATGTCACTAGTAACAGTATGGGAATGAGTGTGCAATATTGTTATCAGACCTCTGTCAGAATAAAGTAATAAATAATGCAAATAATCGTATTCATTGTAGTATCCATCAAAATTTCACTGGCCGAATTCAAATTTTAATTTGCAAACAGTAGGCTGGAATTATGTCCTTTGTATTATATTCATTTCACATATATATATATATTCCAAGAAGAGGTCTCCAGAATACTTCGTAGTATTCACAAGAATTTGCTACGTTAATTTTCACAAAAGATGAAACTATGTACTAGGATGGTACCATGCTCTGCGTTCATAAGCATGGATTTGTAATCCGCCTTGAGTTCCCACACACGACGAATAAAGTTTTCACATGCTTCGCAGTCGGCTGAACAAAAAGAGAACAGGTATCGAAAAAGCTCACCCTATCTATCTCTCTGTACGCATATTCTGCATTGCACCAACTTGTTTTGGTTAATAAGTCCTCGTAACAACAATCCTGCGGCATCCGAGGAGGGAGGGAATCCTGTAAAAGGAATAAGAAACACCAAAATGTTTAGACTACTTCCGTTCTTAGGTTGTCTGACTAAGAAGTTGCAGGCCTACGCGCCTAGACTTACACCCATCCGTAAGCACACACACACACCGCTCCATCCAACCTTCATTCACGACTACATTCCAAACGTCCCGTTGGCCATTACTACGGCTTAAAAACATGAATTGTAACAAACCTGAGATTCTCTCGTAGCTGGTCGGGCCCAGCGCTCCATTCTAGGCCTATCATATGCCTAAGAGCAGGCCCATTCGTTCGTATGATTCCAAAGTTTCATTCATTTAGCACAATAACTTCCGATCATCAACAATCGCTTTTGAAATGAATGCCATAGCTAACACAGTGCGAACTGCCTTGGATTTCATCTAAGCCCCGCCCCCCGGCTGTCAGACTGGCACATCTTCAGGTCAAATTTTGCTTCGCTGATTGGTCCATAGTGGGGCCCAAATTGTTGGTTTTACATTTGGTGTCATTAGTTGCTAAGTTACGACAAGGAAGGAGACCAGGACCACACAAGTCGAAATGATGAAAGATTGAGATTCCGTCGGTCAAACCACATAAACACCTTAACAGAACATGCATTAAAGTTGAGCCGAGAAAAATCAACAACGTAGGCAACTCATGACTAAACTTAAAATAAAGGATTAACCCAAACCGCTGTGTAATAATATACATCTTGTCAGAATCTTCTCTTTACCCTAAACATAACGTCAATGGGTTGCGCCTAAAGTAAATCACGAGTCTTTTTTTCCCACCAAAGTGGCAATCCTAATTCAAAGTAATGATAGGCCTAAAATAATAAAAATTATTTTAAGGGAGTGTTACTTTGCTTTACATAAAAAATACAGGAAAATAATAAATGTTTGTTTAAGAAATGAGAATCGCATGCTTATAATTACAATTGACCATCGAAAATGTCCTTTCGGAATTGTCAAGGAAATATGTAGTAGCCTACGAATAAATATTTTATTCAAATGCGTATTGTCGAATAGGGTTTCATTACGTATGGCAACCCGGCATGTGGTCTTTTCTTCGAACTCTCTAATTACCAGCAGCCTGATAAAGCAGGTAAACCTACGCAACTTGGGTGGCCCGAGAACAGCGTTACAAGAACTGAATCAGGCTCCAGTCTTATTAACTCATCCGGGTGTAACTAGACTGGCTTATAAGGCGTTAAGTTTTCATCCAGGGGTCACGCGGCACAAAATAACTGTACGACAAAGTTTGTTGTAATGTTACGCAAGTCTTAATTCCTAAATAAATAAGATTTTTTTTTTAAAACTAATTTTTTCCTTTTTAAGTGTTTAGTATTATAGATAGGCTTAAGGCCTATGTTAAAACAAAATTAATACGAAGACCATACCAACAAAGCGTACGCGTATCATGCCTTTTTTTGCGGAAACGTACGCGTACGCGTTTCCGGTTCTGGCGGAAGAGCGTAAAATATGGACGCGAACGCGTATCCGTGTTAGCCTCTCCTCCAAGGAGCTATTAAAAAGTGGACTCCAAAATTTGCACTGTTGAATATTAAAACTTTGTTTTCATGGTCAATGGTGTTTATAAGGCTAATGAATGTGCAGAATATTGTTGGAATAAATGAGAGGATGAATTTAAGAAAAACATAATTATTAAAATAGGCCTATTGTTAGAAAATTGACATGACAAGACAAGACAAATAAGTTCAAAATAGTTAGAAAAACTGTCATGCTATTGATAAATATCAAATAAACATATATAGTAATAATTATAAAATTTATCTCAGTTGAATGACCTCTATTTTAAAGTATTATTATTTTTTATTGTTGACGTTAAAACATGCAATTGTTTAATTTTAGATCCAAAAGTTGTTTTTCTTGTATTAGAGGTCATTTTGATACTTGGTCTCAGAAGAGAAATTGTTACGGTATAGAACCAATGTTTGGAATCGATAGGTCAAGCAATAGCAATAATAATAGGCCTAATAATAATAATAATAATAATAATAATAATAATAATAATAATAATAATAATCATAATAATAATAATAGCAATAATAATAATAATAATAATAATAATAATAATAATAATAATAATAATAATATAAAAAAAAATCAAAGCAAATTACGGACGTTAAGCAAAGATATCATTGTTCCTATTTATTAAGCACTTGGCTGGTAATCGGATGGATTTTTATATCTATAAATTAATGAAAAGGTCTTTATAAATCAACAGGAATATATTTGTTTCAATCTATGTATCATTGGAATTTAATAACTTTCTTTTTAAAATTAGTTAACCAGTGCTTTAGTCATACCGGTAGTTGATTAAGTTAGATTTCTTTAAATTTTGGACAGACGGTGTTCTAGTTAAATTTGATATCGAAATGAATGTTAGGAATAAAACCTGTGGTCTTAGACGATTGAAAACTTGGCCTAACAAGTTTTAATTCCAGTCCACGACATACATCCTTGAAACTTCAACCGTCATTATAGGAGATAGGTGGCAGAACAGTATAATAATGCGCTTTATTATTCACATATGACCGAGAATTACCCGGTCATTATTAGTGACGTCATAGTAAAAGAAGACATGCTTATTTGACATTTTTACCTCAGCCTCAACTCGTTCTTATTTATTAAGAATTATTTTTTAAGCAATGTCAACCTCGGTGTTCTTATAAATGTGTTCTTATAAAAATAAAGTTTGGTATAATCGTTTATCGTAGTTCATTTTGCTCTTCGATACTAGATTAAATCAAAAAGTAAGTAGGCATAAACGAACATATCATGGGTATTCTTTTTATTAGTTTCTAGAAAAATGGAATATAAAATCCAGACAAATAGACCTGCAAACATGTTTCCACCTTTAGTTGAACCTGGGATATTAAATATTTTAGGTGTGTTTTATTAACCGCAACATATACTTCTGTCCTCGGTTCTACAACATAGGCCTATTTTAAGAGTCATTTTATTTTGAGTGTATGAGTAGGCTAGGCCTATGACACCACTGACTATGCTTAATTTCAACACGATAGACCAGGAAATAGCATAACATGTAATGAAAACTGGAGATTTTGTTGTTTTAGTCGTGCATGTAGACTTAGAAGATGCACCGTAATTATTTCAATTAAATACATAGGCCTAAATGTTATTAAATGTTACGGTATGTTTTAGGCCTACATAATTTGAAAGTGTGAGCATTTCTCTCAATTCCTAAACATTGATTCAGTTTCTAATTCTATCTAATATTCAATTCAAATTTAATTTTAAAAAACTACGTTGAGGTAGAAACTTGAAAAATATAATTAATATGTTTATGAATGCTTATTTTTTTATTTAATTATGTTAAAACCTAGCACCTGAAAAAAAACCTAAATTGTTGTGTTTTCAATAGGTAGATAAACTTCGTTAAATGTGGTGCAAGTTTAATATACCGTGCATACAGTACACATGTCCTATATCTATATCTATTTACAGTACCGTAAATAACGTAAACTGGAAAACGTCATATCATTAGAGCATTACCGCAAGACGGTTTGGTGTTTATCTCTAATCGTATCATGACTTATCTATAGCTATTTACATATATTTTTCACCCCATTTAGCGCATATATATATATATATATATATATATATATATATATATAATAATGATAATACATATACAATATATATCCTATTCCACTATGGCGCTAGGAGTGAAGAATGTATTCTATTTTAACAAAGCGTGACGTCGGAATTGAACCACGACTCTGTCATCCACTGAGCGAGCGACGACATTGCACCGAACAGGTATATAATGTTTGCAAACTTACCGTATGTTTCTTTTTTAAAAATTAAGCTGCATACCATTTAAATTATCGTAATAAAAGCGATTATCTATTATAAAACTATTCCCTTGTTTCATTTTGCCATTATTTTATTAAACTGGTAACTTAATGCGAGTGAGTTTGTGTCAATATGTAAGCTACGATTTTAGTCAGGGGACTTTATCATAGGTTTTTATTTTTTATGATTAAAACATCTCACCGAGGTAGATCATTTTTTACGTAATATGAGAATTAAAAAAAAAAAAACATGGGTCACTTAAGGCTGGCTACTTTGGAATTATGGCAGAAACGACCCCGGATTTCAATATGGCAGTTTATTAAAACGTTGGTCATCAATACTGAAAACCACTGATTGTCAATAATTAATTTTAAAATCAAGAGAAGCAGATCACTTTGAATTGTTCATATATAGCCTGTTCCAAAGCGTAGCTCTTGTTTGTTTATGCAACTGTTCAGAGGTATGCCTTCTCAGTATACCTCAGATCCTAAAGGAACCGTCAGTACATGATGCTTTTAGCGTTACTAATTTAGTCGGTAAAAATTTGAATTTGTTAACGGTACACCACCGGGTCACTTAAGGCCTACAGGTCTCCATTAAAGTAGGCCGATATCATGCATATATATATAC
>NW_022707798.1:195234-197881 GCF_011630105.1 Anneissia japonica | reverse complement strand
AATTTAATGTGGGTTCCATGTGGGCCCCAGATGGTTTATATCTGGGCTATGTGGGCTAAATCATATGGGTCCCACATGGAACTTGGGTGCAGAATCCGGAGGTTTCCTCAAGGATTGCACATATGGTACCCATATAGATCTGCATATGGGCACCATATGGGTCCCTTATGGGCTTGTTACCTGGGATGTTTCATGGGCAAAAGTTCAATGCAATGAATTGAATGTTTTGATTTCAAGATAATTGTGATGCAAAGAATCGATGAGAATGCTTTGTGCCGGCATCGTGGTTCTCATACACAGCCCTCGAAATTGGGACGATATGTCCTTGGCAAAAAATTGCTGATGTAAATTGCACTCGCCTTGGCACTCCCTACGTCGGCAATTTGCATTTTTTAGTGTCTCTCTAACTTATGCCCTAACTACAGCTAAAAGGGATTATCTATCATCAAAACTACATCAAACAACAGCTACAGAACAAAAGCTCACCTGACTAGGCCCAACGTTGATCAAGTTCTAGACCTACCTATTTAACTACTGTCTCTTATACACATCTAGATGTGTATAAGAGACAGGTGTGTGTGTGAAAGTAATTGTACATGGACCTGGTAAAATGTATAATCAAAAATTATTTGCCCAAATAGAGTTTCATTTTTCAAAAATAATCAAGGTAAAGGAAATGAATTTTGATACGAGAGGCCGGTTGCACCATAGTTGCGCTAAACCGCTATAGGATTTCATTAGAACCCAAGATGGTCTATATTAAAGCATCGGTCTTCCCTGCTGGTTCCTCGCTGTTTCTCGAATAAACTGCTGAGCGTGCGCCAAAGCTATTGATTAAAGCATTCTTGCAGGTTAATAAAGGGTCAAATTAACGGGTTTGTCCCGGCAACGTTGGTGGTTTTGGGTCTGCCCCTGTCTACTGCAGCGAGAGTGTGGTGAATTGGCGAGCCGACAAGTGTGAAGGCGCAGTTGTTATAACACCGTGGAATGGAATAAACACCATTGCATTTCAGACAATAAGCGCTTGATAAAATCTGATTTCGTTTTATAAGTTCGAAATGTCATAAACTGTTAAAATTTCACAGTTATTAAAAAAAAAATAAATAAAAATAAAAAATGCACTTTTCAGTCACATAGGCCTATACCGGTTGACATAAAAGAGAATGCAGTCACATAAATGTTATCCACCATAAAATTGGGGGAACTGTGCCATAATCCCTATTAAATTCCCTGTTCACACCTCCTCTTACTTATTTAAGGGACCTAAAGAGGTGGGGGGGGGGGGGCGAACAACCTTTTCCTTATTAGGGACCTTAAGAAAACCCGCCGAAATTCCTAATCCGGTATCATATATCAAAAGTCAAATAGAAACGAAACATAAAACATGTCTTCATTAAAATATCCCGGGACATATATTTAGAGGCTTGATATGTAAGTGATGAAGTATGCACAACTATTAAATACTATAAATTCATAATACATTGTTACACGATAGTGTGTGTCTACGTTTATGTACGTCTAAATGTTTACTATAATTTAGTACAAGAATTATAACCAGATACATATGGCCTATGTCAAACCAATACAATTTTTTTTTAAGAACCACTAAAATTTTGCCCAGGCTCAGTGTCCTTATTTTTTTGGTCGATTTCAGGCTCAAAATGTTCTTATTTTGTTATTAATTTACATACTTTTCAAAAATAGAAAATTATTATTGTACAGCAGTATACACCGTACAGGAATGTAGGTAAAAGTCCCCCCGGAAAAAATAGACGCTGAAAAGGGGCCAGAAAAAGGCCCCGATAAAAATGACCCCAAACGACAGGTAGATACACCTACTGTACTGTAGAGGGTTTACAGAGTTACACCTTCAGCACGTAAGGTACAAATATGATTTTTTGGCTTTTCTATATTTAAAAAATAAAAATATCATTGGACATTTTACCTCAGCCTCAATTTGTTCTTATTTTGTTCTTAATTTTTAAGCAATTTCAGCCTCAGTATTCTTATAAAATGTGTTCTTATAAAAAAAAGTGTACAATAAATGCAAATGTGATTTATACAAAAATTATGACAAAAAAAACTGAATTTAAAGCGGTAGTTTACGAATAATAATTTTAAGTACATAAATATAGCGTGGTAATCGCTATAAAATCCGAAAAATATTACTATCAGTATTATTAATAATAAATATCCGGGTAAGCTATTTAACTAATTAACATAAAATATACAAAATTCTTATATTGAGCCTAATGTCAAGTAAATTGTTACGTCATAGACCTCTATAATCAGTCACATTCCGAATACACCTCATGTTACCAATAATCACTTAATTAATTCAAGTATTTTTTTTCTCAGATTCCGTGTTTAATGGAAAGTGTTTTTACGGGCATTTTTAGGGTGTGAACTCTCACATGCGTTAATATTTGTAATACTACGTCATGGTGACTTGGCGTTTTTCATGTCACTTTTTGATGTCTTTCACATTTCTGGCGGGCCAGATTGTAAAATATGCTATGCTTATATCATATGTACTTAATATTAATTGACTGTGTACAGTTTGACGAATTCTATTAAAAATTTGAATAACTTATATTTTGTTATTCGTAAACTTATACTATACTATATATATACTATAGTATACAAT